>NC_134856.1:126737488-127037488 GCF_049852395.1 Peromyscus maniculatus bairdii
GCATTTGCAAATCCCCTGCCTGCGATTCCATTGCTGAGCCTCCTGCATCATCACACAAATGCTGGAATAAACATACAGGCTTGATGCAAGTTCCCCAAGAGCCAGGGAACATGACCGCCTCAGTCTAAGCCGATTAAACCTCTCAACTTGTTTACTCCCTCTTCAACTGGTTGCTAAGCCTAGGGTCCATATGAGAAAGTACTTTAGCTAATGTCAGCTTCTCTGATGGTAACATACTTGGTGAGAAAAGGAAACCTCATAAGGTCATGCAAATTATTAGTAGCATATTTGCCCTTCTGTATCCATGGTTTTGAATCTTTAGACATAACCAATCACTAGAAATATTTGTGTATGGGCACATACCCATGTTCATGTATGCATGTGCACACTCAGGTCCACACGTACATGTGTGTACATGTACACTGATATCAGAGGAAAATCTTAGGTGTTGTTCCTTTGACACCATCTGCTTTTTAATTTGTTCTGAGACAAGGTCTCTCACTGGCTTAGTAGTCTGGGCTAGCTGATTTGGGAGCCCCAGTGATCCACACGCTCCTGCCTTCCCAGTGTTGGGATGAAAGTCCTCATGCTTGCACTGAGCTATCTTCTTTGGCCCCCAAATATTTTCTATTAAAAAGCGTGTATGTATGAACAGGTACAGGATGGCTTGTCACTGATCCCTAAACCATGCAATCTAACAAGTGCTAACACAGTTTTTATTATGTTCAGGAATTGTAAGCCATCTATCTACAGGTGATATAGGACACCTGGGAGGAACATTCATAAGTCAGGTTGCATGGAAACAACACAGTGTTTTATACAAGGGGCTCAAGTCAGCCCCACCTACCTCCAATATCCCCATACAACCCCAGGGTCCTCCTGTAAATACATGAACTATATTCTAAGAATGAATATAGAACTATTCGAAGGCAAGAGTGCTTGAAAGGCAAGAAGAATCTGTTAGGTTTTATATAGGCCTTCCTACTGAGAGGCATCAGTGACTATCACAAACCCAGTAGGAACAGAGTTGGGGAGGGTGTGGGGAGAGAAGGATGGATGGTAGAACTTCATGTTTCATTCACATTCTGTTTTGAAGCAGGATTCAGAAGGGATAATGTACCATTTGGCATTCATTATTTTGGTTCCTGCACATGGCTAATTATTTCTACAGTGCTTGTGATCTTTTTAAAACAAACATGTTTTGTGCATACACACCCACTTTTAAAAATATGCCTTTTATCCTCCCTTCCTAAAGCCCCAGGGAAGTAGTTGATGGATTGTCTTAAGGGCAAGCCCTCTGAAAGTAAATGTAGATTATATGCTAAAAATGTAACTTGCTCCTAAAACTTGTATAAACAAATCACAGGAAAGAATGGCGCAGCATTTGGAACATAAACAAAGTGTCTCAATTTCACTTGCATATCTTTGAAAATATTTGGTAATAAATCTTAGGCCCATAAATGTATACTACCATCTACCTTCCTAAAGATCCCGGATGCGCTCACAGTTTCTTATTGTCATACCCACAGTTCCGCTGACTAGTTTGAATGCACTGCACCAATTACTATATTTGATGTTTTGGTGACAGCAACCTTGAGTGAGGGCAATCTTGAGTGAGGGCTTCTGGTCCTACAGGGGTTGTGTTCCCAGAGTCTCAGCATCAGTAGATCTATATGGCTCACCTTCTTGAAGCTGTGCTATGAAGCATAATGATTTGGCACTTGGCTGGCTCCCCACCCATTGATCTAGGATGTTCTATAGGGCCTCTTACCGGAACTGCCTGGTCTGGTGTGTAAAGGACCTTAGTTTTCCTGGTTGGCTAGCCAAGATTGCACCGAGGTATTTTACCTCACCAGTGGGTCTTCTGTCACTGGTTCCTGTATCACTGATAATGCTCAACTCACCCAAGGCAAAAATCTGCAACAGAGAGACTATTCCTGCCTCCCCTTCATGTTACTCGGTCTGTGATGGAAGAGAAATGGGGTGCTTGACTCTTTTCATGGGAAGATGGTTTTTAGAAGTCCAGCATTGAAGAACCAGTTGCAAACATCTAGAACTTCCTGCTCCAAAAGCAAACAGCTCATTTCAACTTTGGGACAGAAGTAAAGGAACTGTGTTATCCATTTTAGAGCAGGAGATTACTGGGGAGTGACCCAGATAGCAGGGTGGCACCCTGACACCAGTCTTGACACACACACACACACACACACACACACACACACACACACACACACACACACACACATCCCCTTCTTGTCCCCACACCCCCTTCACCTCTGTGACCACTGCCACCACCAGCACCACACACTCCCCATTCTATTATCACCCACTCCCTCCACAGTAAAACAAAGGAGACACGTTACCATGGTTTTGGATTCTGGAGGCACCATGGAGATGCTGCTGCTAGCTCTGTAGATAGATGGAAGGTCATGTTGGGCCAAGAAACACTTTTGAAGCCGATCAGGCAAAGCTAAATTTGCAGATCATTTTTCTGTCAGAGCATAATGTGAAAATCTTCCTCTTAGTTGTACTACAGAAGGCTCTCTCTTCATATAGATTTAAGATCCAGTTTACATCCAGGCTTAAATTACAATACTTAATGTGATATACTCACTTCATGCAATCTGCCATCTACTCATTGCTAAACCTTTGCAAGCAAAGAGCAGGAAAAATAAATAGCTAATGTCTATGAAGCATGTATAGCCTATTTACATGCACATATCATTTGTTTTAGTTAGCTTTTTGCAACTGCAACAGAGAGATCAGAGATCATCATTTGAAAATGACAAAAAGGTTTATATTGGCTTTACACTTCCAGACTTTCAATAGCAGCATCCCAGTGAACATTCTGGCTGGTTGCCATTGTATTATCTGATTAAGACCCACAGACTCAAATATCAGGATAAACTCCTTACTTCCTTGCTTTCTATCCCTTCTGCCTACTTCTCTCACCTCCTTCTTCATGCTACATCACACCCAGAAGAGCTTCTTTGGAGCAACGGATGCTTATGAGATGTTGGTTGGCTGTTTACAGTTTCCAAAACCATAAGTAGAAAGACTTGGAAAACAGAATCAATCTTACACTCTGGACAATAGCTAGGTCTCCATTCACTCCAGCCCCAAGGTCTGGGTCAGTGCCACATCCAAACTTTGGAGGTGCACACGGAATATCTGTTCTACAAACACATTCCATGATGGGCTATGGTATCTTAAAATAACTGCTCAGGGTTGAGCATTTGCTGACTGGGGCTTTCTGCTGCTTGCTCTGTTGAAGGACACAAAACACAATGAGAGATCGATTCAAGGTTCTGTTAGGAGTAACTAAGGTGTGAGGGGGCACTTGGGTCACGGTATAAATAAGTAGAAGCTGATGCTCTTTAACACAAATTGATCTCTTTGGCCTGATCTAACCACAGGAGGAGGCAGGGATTTCCTCCAAGCACTGATGAGCTCCCCCTGGGAGTTTTGAAGCGGAGGATTACTGAGGTAGCCTGCCCTCCACCTTCACCATTTACGACCAGCAGGTTTCTAATGCATCCTCCAAACTTATCCCTTCTCCCTCTCGAACATTCTGTGCATTCTAGACTGGTTCACTGTGAAATGACGTGGGGTGTGGTGGTGGAGCTCAGGAGAAGTTAATGATCATTTTATCCTACCTAGGAGTAGTGAGTGTTATGATTTATCAGTGGGCTTGCTGAGATGGCCAACTGACCCACCCAATGAATGAATATTAGGCTACAGCACTAAGTGAAATCTTTGTTAAATGGCTCTGAATACAATCCTGACCTGAGATTGCCACCAGAGTGGGAGCTTCTCAGGGCACCCACACTCAGCAGCTCTAGAAATGAGTGGTGAGAGCAGGTGTTGACTTTTATCTTCTCTAAGCTCAGGACTTACGAGAGTCTGGTTCCATAAGTTTGGGTGCTGAAGTCCATGAATGGTAGACCCTGACGAATGCTTGAAGGGTAACCCCTACAACAGATTTCTTAATTTTATAGTTTATTTGGAGATAAGGGCTTAACTATGTAGCACGTGCAAGCCTTGAACTAGAGCTCCTCCTGCCTCAGCCTTCTGAGTGCTGGGATTAGGTGTGGGGCACCACACCCAGCCTTCTGCTCCCATCTCTCTGTATCTCCCCTTCCTCCGTCTATCGCTCTACAGTGCTGGGGGGATTGAATCCAGGGACTCATACATGTTAGTGTGTATTCTACCACTGAGCCACATCTTCAGACTTCTCTGCCTGTTACATTTTAGTCATGCTGCTAAATATTAGCATTTGGGAAATGAATAAAACTGAGGCCAGGACTTAACATCCAAAGACGTCATTTATATCAACTAAGTCCCCAAGCTGAATTATCTAATTTGACTAAGAATAGGGTACCATTGATAAAGTGGTTTGATATTAAAATTCTAGACATTTTCAGTGTGGAAGAATAAGACATTAACAGAGGAAAAGGTAACATATGTCTGAATCGCAGCACTCAGGAGGCTGAGGCAGGAAGATTTTGAGGTCCGGGCTAGACAAAGATATATGAGATATTGTCTTAAAAACAATCAGAGTTCTCAACCTTCCTAATGTTGCGACCCTTTAATATAGTTACTCATGTTGTGATGATCACCAACCATAAAATTATTTTTGTTAATATTCATAACTGTAGTTTTGCTGTTGTGAATCATAATGTAAATGTCTGTGTTTTCCCGTGGCCTGAGGTGATCACTGTTGAAAGGGTCATTTGACACCAAAGAGGCTGAAACCTACAGGTTGAGAACCACTGAATTAGAGGCCGGGGATGTAGCTCAATGGTAGAGCATTTGCCCAGCTAGGAACCCAGGTTATCTCAACAGAAAGGCATAAGGATAAATGCCACACTGTTCATTAATAGAATTAATACAGTAATGTAAGTACCTTTAACCCCAGCCTATTAAACTAAAAGTGACCCATCCATTCTGACTACTCAACAAAGGTTTCTCTGTCAGGCCCAACAATTGGTTTGTGGGAATCTGCAGCAGAAAATGATCTGCTGGCCTATCACCCCAGGTCTACTCAGGGGACAGGAACACTCTGACCAATCCAGGTGAGATGTGTTTGCTCTTCTCTTCCCAGCAGGGTGGCGTTACATATAGGGCCGATATTGTAGGGGCTGTCACAACCCTAGGCCACAGCTCCTGATGGAAGGAAATGGAGGCAACAGGAAACTGGGAGTTTCTTTTGGAAAGGACATCTGGCTGTGTTGTCCAAGCTGACCTCAAATACTAGAGCTTGAGCGATCCTCCTGCCTCAGCCTCTGGGGACTGCCAGGTTGCCACTACACTTAGTGTTGGTCTGCTCTTTAGTCAGTTTATAACACAAACAAGGGGTGTGTTCAGACTTGAAACTGTTTAGAGTGTTTAACAATGGGAAACCGCCTGCAATGCCTTCGTTTTCAATAACGACCTTTTCCTTCTCTTCCCTTCCCTTTAGGAGCCTGCTGCTGCTCATTTACATAGAGTTACCTATCACAGCCACTACATATTAATCACACCTACTGATGTTCCTGCATGCAAGAAATCTAATTAGAGACCCTCTATATATTTTATCCCCACTAATATGGCATTTTCCTTTTTGTTTACTTCTTTGATCTCCTGTATTTCAACTTATTCTGACCTCATCTTAGCTCAGGGATTATACTTATATTTGTAGCCCAATCTTGGTCCAGACCAACAGCCTAATTTAGAGAACCAATCTCAGATGTCTACGTTTTATTACCGAAAAGGTCTTCTGATATATGGGAAGGGACCTAGATGGCAAGCTTTCCAGACACGGCTGCCTGGTAAAAGTGACAGGTGTTAATACCATCAGTGCCTTCTTGATCGCTTGAACTCCTAGAGGTGAGCTGGATGCAGGCTGTTTCCTAGGAGATGGCATCGCTCTGTAAATACCATATCCATTCAGGACCCACCTTTCAGCTCAACCCTAATTTTGCTGGCCTATCAGCTGACCCCTTAGCTATAACAAGGAACAGACATGAAGTTAAAATATAACAAGAGGGATTTGTGGATTTTGTCAGTTGTTCAAGAATCTCACTTAAAAATATACACATATGAAACAAAACAGACACAGACCTCCTGTGAGCTCATGTGTAATATTCATAAACATCCCACAGGAGATGTTGGCTCATAACAGAGAAATCTTGGTTTTAATACGCTACTAAACTGGGGACCTTAAAAAAAATCTATGAATGTGTGATTATTTTTCCTTCTTTGTTATTCAAAGCAATCTCATACAGAGCCCAGGTTGGAAGTTTGTAACATTCACCTTCCCTGCCCATGTCTGTCCTAATAGACAAAGCCCTGTGGCCTACAACACAGGGCTGCAGATGCCAATCTCAGTGATCCCAAGGAATCTTGAACAAGTATACGTAACTTCAGTGAAAGCACCCACACCCTGTCATACAACGAACGGTACAGCAGGGTTAGCTGCTGTGTACACTGATCCAGTGAGGAGGGGGGGAGGGGCTAGCAGCCAGAAACCGTGAAGTTACTAGAAGAGTATTCCTTGTGCTTTGCAACAAAGACTGCTTCTCACACACATATAAAAACAACTTGGGAACCCTGATCTAGGCCTGAATATACAATCCTAGGTTTGAACAAGAAGTAGACGTCCAAGTGCTGAGGAGCTAGGTCAATTGGTGAAGTGCTGGCCTTGGAAGCATAGGGACCCAAGTTCGGTCCCCAGGACCCAATTAAAACAAAGAAAGAAAGAAAGAAAGAAAGAAAGAAAGAAAGAAAGAAAGAAAGAAAGAAAGAAAGAAAGAAAGAAAGAAAGAAAGAAAGAAAGAAAGAAAGAAAAAAACCCAAACAAACCACCACCACCAACAACAAAACACCCCAGGTATGGTACATTGGTAATCTCAACACCAGGGAAGCAAAAACAGATGGATCTCTAGGGCTTGCTGGCCAACAAGAGTAGTCTACTTAGCTCCAAGCTAGTGAGAGATACTGTCTGAAACATTAAAAAAATGTGGATGGTCAAGGTTGACTTCTGACCTCTATAGGTACACACATACACACCAGAGGGGGGGGGAGTGTGTGTCCAGGCTGGCTTTGAAGTCCCTATGTAGTGCCCCCTCCTTGCTAAGCCTTCTTTCTGTAACATGGAACCGAATCGACTTCTAGATGTCACTGCCGGACCTTTAAAGTCCCAACAGACTTCATTTTTACAGATAAGGACACTAACGACTAAAGATCAGCTTTGATAATGTCTCAATCAGGGAAGCACTGTTGGCAAATTAATTATTCTTCTGCTTAATCTCCTTCTCATAGTAGATGGCGGAAGCTCTATTCATACCTTTCAATACCTGCTAAATGAATGCGGTTTGGTATTTCTCATCTGTGAATGTCTGAACCTCTAAGGTCTTCCAATTGGCACATCTAATCCCAAGTCACACATATTCAAGGAATAAGCTATTAGATAATAAAAAAGGTAATGAATAGACTTGAGAAAATTTTCTTTCCCGCCAAGTTCATTAGCTTTCATGAGGCTTTGTCTGCAGTCTTAGTACATAAATCTATGAAGCTCTATTAATTTGCACTGATGTTTTAGGACGTGCTAAATAGAGATTTTTCAAATTTTGGGCATCGATTCTGTGTTGGAATGTTCAAAGGTGTCTTTACTTCAGTATGTGTGTGAGATAAACAGAACACTGTGGCCATCAAACATACCCTGAGATGCTTCTGTGAGTCCCCAACCACCATAGAAACCGATGTAAATGAGTAAACTGACAACACACTTATTAAATCTAATTAATGGGGACATGCAAATCAGCTTTCTCTCCCTGGTGCCTCTCTGACTTCACTCCCACAAATCACCCACAGCCATCCAGCAGCGGGAAGCTTTGCCTGCCTTTTCATTATCAAGGCTGAGGTATTAAATGTCCCTAAAACTCACATGTTGAAGGTTTTCCCCTGAGCTGATAGAGTGACTGGGCAGCAGTCTAAACTTTAGCTTCTAGTCTAAACCTAGAAGCTTTAGGGGGTGGAGCCTAATGAGAGGAAGTCATGTCATTAGGGGCGTGTCCTTCAAGGGTCTAATGGGATTCCAGTTCCTCTCACTTCCTGGCTGCCATGAGGTGAGCAGGTTCAGTTGATAATATAATCTCTACAGTTACATACTGCCTCACCATGGTCCCAAAGCTATGGGACCAAGGGGGTTGATTGTCTTGAAGTCCTTTGAGATAGAAATCTTACCCATAGAGAGGCCTATCTTGTCCTTTTTGGTTTGCTCTGTTTAAGACAGGGTTTCTTATAGCCCAAGCTGGTCTTGAACTTACTTATCATGGCCTAACACTCTTCTGCATCCTCCTGCTTCCTGCTCCTAAGTGGAATTTGGGGCATTGTGAGCACCAGACAAGTGTTCTACCAACTGAGCTGTGTCCCAGCTCACCAGCCTTCTTTTCTAAAACTCCTCCATCGCTGCTCTTCATAATGACCATGGGGGGATGGGCAGATGTAGTTGTCCCATTCCCCCTCCACTGACTGCATTTTTACCCACTCTGACAAACAAACCTAATGCATAGTTAGGTCCTTCCCTCCTGCTGTTACGCCCCGGAAGTCTGGAAGACAAGCAGTTCTTAAATAAAAGGACCGAGACATGGAGCAGTAGAGTGAGTTTCCGATCAAGAGATCAATTTTCCTTATTTGGAGACTGTTCGTGCACACGTTTGGCTTGTAGCATCTACATAACCCACTCCTTCCCTCTTGGCTCCTGGTAAGCATGTGTGCATGTTTAAAGACAGTTAGAAAGGCCTACCTCTTTAATGTTCTCTTACCCACTCCCTAGAATCTGATAGAATCCAACATCTGGTAAATGCTAGCCGTCCTTCGAGAATGCTCCCCTTCTCTGTTTCCCTTCACTTGGACACCCTGACTTCAAACTCTTTGTCCTGAAAAATGAGTTTTCTCAACCTCTACAAAGGATGCTATGCCTATGCCCTGGGAAATGCTAAGGAGAAGCCAAACAGTTGCCCGATGTGACTGCTGTTATTGGTTATAAGCAAAATACTAATGGGCTGGGATGTAGCTCAGTTGGTAAAGTTCTGGGCTAGCACACACAAAGCCCTGGGTTCTAACCTCAGCACCACATAAGCCTAGGATGGTGGTCAATGCCTGTAATTCCAGCATTTGGGAAGTGGAGGCAGGAGGATCAGAAGGCCAAGGTTATTCTTAGCTACATAGTGAATTCAAGGCCAGCCTGGGCTACACAAGGGAAACATTTACCAACCTTGATATTCCCCTTCTAACTCCTCATGCTGGAGGTGCTGTGTGTTGTAACACTCAAAAGGGGAACTGCTCTCAGTATAGTGGCACACTCCCAGGGGCCCAGAAAGATCCCAGAAGAGCCATGGCCTTGGTTTCCAATGGAGTGGGCTGCTCCTGCCACATGGAGCCCTGGATATATTTCACAACCGTGTCCTCCTGTGTCCTACTAATCTTTTCTAGATTAGTCACTCAAAGACCTTAAGGGTACCTTAGTGAACAAGAGAAGCCACTTACGACAGCTTCTGCATTGGCTTTATACAGTCTCAAAGATGAATAAGAAAGAAAACCTCAGGGAACCCCAAGACATACAATGAACGAGCTGATAAATGTGGAGCAAGAAGAGCTGAGGATGAGAGATGACTTTGTTCCCAGAGTCTGAGTTATCTGAAAAACTCACATTTTTAGTACACAAGTAAAACTTTTTTCCTCTTCTGCTATAAAAATGAAATGTAGAGCTGGGAGACGGCTCAACTGGTCCAGTTCTAGCCATGCAAGCATGAGGCCCTGAGATGCAGATCCCCAGAATCCACAGCTGGGTGTGCTGGTAAGTGCTTGCATCCCAGTGCAGGGCAGGCAGTGACAGGTGAATCCCTGGAGCTCCCTGGCCAGCTAGCTTGCCTAGCTGAACTAGCAAGATCCAGTTCCTAGTGAGAGACTCTGTCTCAAAACATGAAGTGGATGAGGATCACTGGAGGTTGACCTCTGGCTTACACACACACATACACACACACACACACACACACACACACACTCCTGCACATACCATGTATACACAAAAATAAATCAAGGCATTCAGATTTGGAAAAATACTGCTTATAATCTCATAAAAATATCTCTAGATGTTATATTTATATATAACTCATATTTATTTTTATTTATCTTTCACAAAACTCATATACCCATTATATATTTTCTAACATCTCTATATACATATATAGGTAGAAAATGAACCCTATGAATCTGACATATAAAATGTTTTTTTAAGGTTCACATATATTTATATAATTAAATATTAGAATGATTTTGAATATATAGTTTTTATTTATACTTTATGCTAATATTGTATTGTTAATTTGATTGGTAAGGCAGAATCAACTATATTTATTTTTATTTTTTATTCTATGTGTAGGGTCTACTTGTGTTTGTGTCTGTTGTATACAGATGTGTAGAGACCACAGTTGACTTCAGATGTCCTAGACTGCTCTCAACCTTATTTGATTATTTATTATTTATTTGAGACAGAGTCTCTTATAGAACCTGGAGCTCACTGATTTTTCTAGCTGTCTGGCCAATGAACTTCAGAGATTCATTTGTCTCCATGCCCCTAGGTCCTAGGTGTTGGAATCATTTACATATGGATGCTAGGGACCTGAACTAATGTTGACTGAGCCATCTAACTCCTAACTTAAAAAAAATTAGCCAATGAATAAAATAAAAACGTTAAAAGTCACAGGAGATGGCCAGTTCAGGCTATGTATCTGCCATTGTCAGGAGTCTTAGTTGGGGTCATCCTTGTAGATTCCTGGGAGATTTCTTTGTACCATATGCCCAAAATACGCCCTCACACCCCCCCCCCAAACCCACACACCTCAGACTTCCAGTGGAGGAATTGGGATACCAACCCAGCCACATAATCTTCAACCTATAGTCTGTTCTGCTTATGGGATATACTGGAGTAAGGGTGGCCTGGAGATTGAGGGAGTGGCCATCTAATGACTGGTCTAGCCTAAAATCCATGCCAGGAGAATAAGCCCACCCAAACACTGCCTGGAGCACCAGGACCCACAGGATGGATGACCCAGAGACCTAGGATAGAACCAAACATGACTGGAGGGAAAAAAATGTCAATGTAATGATGCCTAATGATATTGTGTTATACTCATAGACTGGTGTCTAGCCCAATTGTCATCAGAGAGGCTTCATCCAGCAACTGATGGAAACAGACGCAGAGACCCACAAACATTAGGCAGAGTTTAGGTAATCCTGCAGAAGAGGAGGAAAAAGGATTGTAGGAGCCAGAGGGTCAAGGACACCCCAAAAATCTCACAGAATCAAATAACCTGGGCTCATAGTGGCTCACAGAGACTGAACCGACAACCATGGAGCCTGCATGGGACTGACCTAGGCACTCTGCATATATGTGACAGTTGTGTAGGTTGGTCTACTTGTGGGACTCCTAACAGTGGGAACAGTGGCTGTCTCTGACTCTCTTACAGGCCTTTGGGACCCCATTCCTCATACTGGGCTGCCTTGCCCAGCCTTAACACATGGGGGAGGTGCTTAATCTTACAACTTTGCCATGTTTTGTTGATACTCATGGGAGACCTGCCCTTTCCTGTACAGAAATGGAGGAGTGGATTGGGGGTGGGAACAAAGGACAACTGGGGAGTGGGGGCCACTGGGAGGAGAAGAGGGAGGGGGAACTTCAGCCAGGATATAAAATAAATGAATGAAAAAATAGTAAAAAATGTTAAAAAGTAGTTTTAACTATCAATGCAAAATAATGCTGGCCTATAATAATAGCATTGGCATATAAATTAATAGAACTAAATCTTTCTGAGTTGCCAAATGCTGATTGAACTAAGCAGCTAAAAATCAAAGCATGAGCCAGGCCCTGGGGTGTGGTAATGGGCAGACAGGACAGGACAGGAACCACCCCCAGCCCTGCCCAGGGCTGGGAGCTTACACTTAAATTAAGCGCCTCAGAAATTAGGGAATTCTAATGAATTCTAGCAGAGCTGGGCTCCATTTGCTTTCACAGCACCTAGAATGTTTTTTTCTTTTTTCTTTTTGCAAGGCAAATGAATGGTGTAGACCATACTCTAAGAATAGCATTTAATTTACTTACAGGAAGGAACATCCTAATTGCTTTAAAAATACCCAACTGCACGCAAATATTTTTGTTAATTAAAGATGAGTATCTGTTCAAACACCTATAGGCACTCCATGTGAGCTAATACATGACATCAAAAACACTGTAGCCACATTGCTTTTGTGCTTTTCATTTGAGACGGGGTCTCCTGCAGTCCTGGCCGGTCCCTGACCTTGCGCTACTGATCCCCCTCTTTCCCAGCTTCAGACCACTGAGATTATAGGTGCCAGCCACCCTGACAGCCTTTATGTACTGCTGGGGATGGGACCCAGGGCTCTGTGCATGCTAAGCAAGCAGTCTCCAGTGGAGTTCATCCCCAGCCCTCCCCTGCTTTTCCATAAGCAGACCAGGCTCTCTCCTGCATGTGAGTGAGGACATTCTACATATCACAGAGAATATTGGGGTCTTCAGAGGTGTTTTAAACAGCATGCATTCCACTTCAGCTGGCTGAGTAATGAGTGCATGAGAGCTGAAGACTAAAACTCTAGCCTGCTTCTGAAGGAATATAAAACAGCATTTGAACCTAGTTAATAAGTATTTTAATTTAAATTAATCCCACGTAGAGGAAGGACTTTGCCCATTTCTTTGAGGTCTTCATCTATTGGACTGTGTGATATAAAATTTCAGTAATACATCAACTAGCTGATGACATCGAGAGTAAATGTGAGAAAATAAGCCAGCTGCCTCTATAGAATATTGTTGATACATATTGTTCAAATCACATCTCATTTATAAAAGCAGAAGGAATCGTCGGAAAACAGGAAGCAGAGCAGCTAAATGAATTCTGAGTAGGAGTCCATGCCAGGAGGACAGGTTGTAACCAGCCTGTCTGGAACAAACATGTTCTATAGAGATGCTTGTGCCCTCTGCAGCTAGCAGAGTATTGAAATGATGGACCTCAAGAAAATTAGAATGTCCTCAGGCATCTCCTGCAGGAGAGATGAAATAGATGAAGCCCTGGAGGCAGCCAGAGGAGGAACTTGTCACTCAGAGGAAGGCTTATAACTCATCAGATGACCTTGCCAAAGACACTGACCTTGCAGGACAGCCTAGGGGCTAAGGCCATGGTGGGTAGGGGACCATGTCAGGGTTGACTGTTTAGTAATACAACCTGTAGGTTTCTATTTAAACCCTACATCATGACAGGATCCTGAAGAAAATGAAGTTGGGGGTGAGCAGTCACTGAATCCTCTTTCCAATGTGGTCACATTAGATAAGTCTTTTTCTGGTTTTCACTATTAGTTTGGCTCCTTTAATTGGCTTAGTGAGGACAGTTCACTGACATAACGAGAAAGAAATGGAAAAAGGAACTCTTGAGGAGAAAGACTTGCAGGTACAACAGATACATGAGTTAGGAAGAAAACTGTCAACATGTGAAGGTCTCCAGGCCTGAAGTGCAGTGACACTCCACAGGGTCCCAGGCACACCCATCCTAATGAAGAGGATTCCAGCTACAAACAGCTGGCAACAGCAGCCATTTCAGAAATGTCAGGGTTCAGGTGTTTAATCCACTGACTCATGTTGCTATGCTGAGCTGGACATTGTGACGGTTAACATTGGCTGTCCACTTGATTGGGTCTATTAACTAACGAGAAATATGCCTCTGGGTGGGTCTGTAGGGGTGTGCCTTTGTTATCCCAGCACTGGGGAGGCAGAGAAGACCCCCACCCACGCCCCAGACCAAATGTCACCATCCAGGGTTGCACAGATATGCAGAAGTCCAGGGAGAGGCAGTGTGCATGCTTCACCGGCTTTAGGGCTTCTGGTCTGCTGCTGCTGCTGCTGCTGCTGCTGCTGCTGCTGCTACCACCTTTTGCCAGAATTCAGCTTCTTAGCCTTCTAAAGTGGACCGAAGACTAGAGACTCTTCAAGGATCTGCCAGGCTTTTTCTGTGCCAGATTGGGACTGCTGAGGCAACTAGCTTCACGGACGGCAGATCCCGGTGTCTCTGTCTCTCCAGAGTGCAGAAAGCCATTATTGGATTGCCCAGCCTAAAAGCATAAGCCATCCTGCTGAACCTGCTTTTACAATGTATAGTTATCCTATTGTTTGTGCTCCTGTGGAAGACTCTGAGTGATACAGATATTTGATAATGTGGCTGGATAGAGAAAAGACTGCAGCAGTGCTATGTGGCAGAAGGAGAGCATGGGCTGGGGACATGAGTGCGAGCAAGAGGAGAGGGACCAGGGCCACATGGGTCCTCAGGCAATTCGTACTTTAGGAGGGTCAGGATATTGTCTGGTTGGCCAGTATAGCCTGAGGAACTCTCACGTAGGCTCATTCTGTTCCTGGGAGTCTGTGGTTATTTGATGATGATGTGTGCTTTGGCCTTCCCTTGCAAATGACTGAGCATTTCTGGTTTATATCTAAGGTTCTCTGTGTAAGGAATCTTTACTTGTTGAATATTCTATCTGCTCCAGGTATGGTTAAAAGGCAACAATTTGCTGCCAAATTAAAGATAAAGACGAGCAGATCTTTTGACTTTTCCCACCCTTGTTTCTTGGTGAGGGAATTAAGGATAGCCCAGGAGCAGTTTGGTGCTCATATTTTTACCAGGCAATAACATCACACCCGGACTAATCTTCTTGATCCTTTCTACATCTGTATGAACCTGGTAGCACTTTTCCTATTGCCAATAGTACATTGTCTGTAGAGGAGCATATGCTAGCGATGTAGAGAAAGAAGACATGGGTTACATGAAGTACCCCTAGAATAAGTCACATGATCACACATGTATCACCTTCTAAAAATGAAGCAACCACTCCATAAACAAATTCTTTAGCATCTGCCATATCTATTTAGAATTGTGCTAGAAGCTTTTAGTTTAGGGGCAGGCAAAAAAAATTACACCAAAGCTGGAAATGGAGGCCTCAAGGATGTAACTTCAACATTCAGGAGGCCATCGCAGGAGCAGTGCGTTGAGTCCAAGGCCAGACTACAGAATCAGACTTTGTTTAAAAAATAAAATGCTGGGGCGATAGTTCAATTGCTAAGTGTGCTTCTAATGCAAGCATTAGGACCTGAATTCAAGCCCCAGAACCGCCATACAAAATTCACACTTGTAGTCCCAGCACTGGGAAGACACAAACAGCCAGCCTCTCTTACTTGACAAACTTCAAGGCAATGAAAGGACCTGTCTCAAAAAACAAGGTGAAACCCGTTTGAACAGCAGCAGCCGAAGTGGGCCTGTGGCCTTCACATGCATGTGTACATGTACCTGAATATGTACACATGTGCATGCAATCCACCCACACACCTTCAGACAAACAAAAAAGAGGCTAGGTGCGGTAGCACTCGCCTGTGATCCAAACACCTAGGAGGCAGAGGCAGGAGGATCACACTGAATTTGAGGCTAGTCTGTGTTATATAATTAGTCAGGCTACTGAGGGCTACAGTGTGAAAGCTTTCTCAAATTAATAAATAAATACTCCCCTAAACAAACCACATACACACACACACACACACACACACACACACACACACACACACACACACACACACACACACAGAGTCCTGCTTAAAAAGCCTACAATCCAATTCAGGGGGAAGGGGGAGTCAAACTGTCTCATACATTAAAAAAAAATGAGGGAACAAGACCATATTTAGTTAAGTGTAAAATTGTGTAGTATGCTCAATTAGCAAGCTGGATGGTTTATTAGGAATAAAAGTAGCTTAATAACTTAAAAAAAAAACTATAAAGCCATAGTTCAAGCCAGTTTAAACATCAAATCTGGTTTCCCACAACTGATTAACCTGAAAATGGTTTAGTATAACACTAATCCTTTAATTTAACAATCTATAAATGCCCTCCATAACAAGTTCCTCAGAGCCCCTTCTTAGATTCATAACGATAAGCCACATCTCCCACGCAATCCGGCGTTCGTGTTAATGAGCACCTCTGGACCCTAGCAGAATAGCTCCGGTCCATGTGAGCATCAATTAGGGAGGCAATGTCTCCGAAGGTGCAAGCAGCGATACATCCGCCATGGCATCGCTGCCTCCTTCCACAGTACTGAAAGGACACCCGTGGGGCCAGAGGGCTTTGCGGGGGTAAGTGTGTACCCTCAGGATCCGCAGCTCCCAGCACTGTCTGACATGGAGCTAAGCTGAGGCCTGGGATGAAAGGAGGAAATGCCAGTACTTAATTATGATCGCAATGCTATTGGAGGGAAGCGCTAAAAGAACAGACGTATCTCAGAGGGGCGCGATACCCACAGTGTAGCCAGTGTGCTTTCTGGTATTTTTCCAAGGACAAGCGTAGGTTATGGGTCAACCTGAGCCCCTGACAATGTCTAATTTTGCAGCAGAGCAAAAAAAGAACTGTCCTGACCTACCTTGCCGCAGCAGCTGAACCCAGCTAACTTGTCTTCAGAACTCAGCCTGGGCTGACAGAGAAAAGACGCCCACTCACACACATCTACACCCTGGGATTCTGAGAGAAGAGAATGAGAGAGGCAGCTGCTGGATGGAGTCAACACTTCCTGCCCCTCTCCAGTCAAATGGAGCCTAGCTGAGCTCAGGCTCCATCAGCACATGAAAGGGAGACCGCCAGGGAGAAAGAGGAGGGAGCTATGGTATTGCCAGGGGGGCGGAGTCAGGAAGACTGTTATTGCTAGGCAGCATCAGTTACCTCTCTTATCGCTGAGACAAAGTATCAGATAATAGAGACCTAAGGATAGGTTTGTTGCAGTCCACAGTTGAGGGGATCCTTTCCATTGTGGGTAATAGAAGAGCAGAGAAGCCTGTCAAGCTGTTTCTGCCATCAAGAAGCAGAGAGCAGGACCTCAGACAGCAGGGCAATATGGCTTAGGCAGAGAGGCACTGTGCAGAGACCTGACAAAGCGAGTTCCATCCCTGGGGCCCACAAGGTGGCAAGAAAGAACCAACTCCTGAGAGCTTTCCTGTGATTTTCATACATGTGCCTTGATACTCATGTACCTGCACATAGAGAGATAAACATACAGTGCTCAATCAATACATGAAATAAGGTAAGTAGAGAGCAGACAACAAACCAGGCAGGGTTATAAAACCTCAGGGGCCTCTCTCAAGCGGCCAATTTCCTTCAGAAGGTTCCACCTCCTAAATGTTCCATAACTGGCCAAAGCAGCGCCACCTGCTGGAGACCACATGTTCAAACAGAGGCGTCTATGGGGGACAATTTACTCTAAACCCAGCACCAAGGTATGTCCATGACAAAGTCACCTTTTAAACAGGTACATCCCTCCCCCTACTCCCTCCTTTCCTCTCCACTTCTTGTCTATCTTCCTTTTCCCGAAACACGAACAGTTAAACTACAGCCATGGTATGCAGAGTGCTTAGCAAATATGTTCAGTAGAAACCTGTCTGAGGAAACAGCGGTACACCGCTCTACTATGCCTGGATCTCTTACGGATACTAACACACAACCTGAGACCACTAAGGGACCCTTGACACCTAGATGAAAATCAGGGGAAATCTGAAGAATCCATCTCGAATTCTCTAGCCTTGGCAACCATTCAAGTTTCTGAGGATGTGGGCTGAATTTGTAACTACATGTTGGAATGGGAGGCATTCTGGCCTAACTCCTTATCATTTATAAATGGGAGCTGAGTTAATTCCACTGATGATAACACTACCTACTGCTCTCCTATGCACCTAACATCAGGGTTCTCTCTGACCCCCAATTTAGATGTCTATATCTACTGAAATTGCTTTGAGAATACAAATAGTCTGGAAGGGACCCTGCAGGGGCAAGGACCAGGGCCACTATACTGCCTATTGCCACAGAAAAGAGATGGCTGAACACAGGCAGGGGTGAGGAGGAAGCCCAATAATAACTGATTAAATGTTCAATTAGTTACAGATGTTCCCCAGGGCTTCCTTCAGAAACCACACCCCCTCCATGCTATCAACACCCCCTGGCACTGGTGTCTCCCACCTCCACAGCCTGGCTGCCTGTGGGAGAGCACACGGCACGCTAATAGCTCACTTATTCTTAGATTTTCTGCATGGTTACATAAGCCCACAAAAGGGGAAAATGTAAATGATTCAAGAAGATATTCTTCATGGGGTTCTCATAAAATCTTTAATATCTCAAGACTTAGGAAGAACCCTCCTGGCAAGATACAATCAATTTTCATGCTTCATTAGGGGAAAAAAAAAGTCTTTTGATAATGTTAAAAGGAAATGGCTCTGGGGCCAAAGAGGGGACAATTACACTCTGCACTAAACCAGAGCCAGGCACTCGGATTAAATTCTTCCTTTGTGTCCATGGCATATCGGCATATCTGAAGTGAGAAGAAACACTCTTTGGGGGTCCCTAGGGGTTATACTAGGACCATGGCCTGCACCCACAGAATTATAGCTAGAAGATCTTGGTGTCAATCAGATTCAGGGTGGGTTTGTTTGATTTTTCTTGTCTTTTTTTTTCTTTTTTTAAACAAACAGTCTTGATAAATATGCCTGGCTGGTCTTGAACTTATGAGGTAGCCCAGGCTGACCCCAAACTGATAGTCCTCCTTAGGCCTTCCGAGTGTTAAGATGACAAACTGAACCCCTAACTTGTGTTAAGATTTTGTTATTTTTTCTTTTGCGTTTTCTTTGTTTTTGAAATTAGTTTTGATGGCTTGTAGCTCAAACAAAAGAATGACTACGAAAACTTGGCAGTGACTCTGAAGTCGACATGGGCTGTGGCCGAGGGGAGGCGCTGGAAGGGAGTGAAAGATTAGAGACAGACCACGCTCACACTAATTTCCTCAAAGGCAAAAAGGATATTGTGTCAGCTCCCGAGTCACCTTTTAATTAAAAAATTAGCACGTTTCAAAATAGTTTCTCTTTCTAAGAACTTAGACTACAAAAATAAATGTCTTAAAGACATAATTTACATTTTCCTTCTGAAACCTGAATGGGTGACAAGTTGTGAGAGCCCTTACAAAATGTTGATACCCAATTATACTTTTTGGTGGCGAAATAACCCCATTCTAGGACCGTTCAGTTTCGAAGCCTCGTCATCTATAGGTACACACACTCAAGGAAGTTCTTGTGTGAAGAGATTGGTTGCTATTTGTGAAAGATGAGTCACAAGTGCCAAAAAAAAAAAAAAATAGTCAGAAGAACCCAGGGATCTCATTTTAAAATTCTTTCACTGAGCTAGGCTGGTGGTGCATGCCTTTAATCTTAGCACTTTGGAAGCAAAGTCACGTGGAGCTCTACAAGGTAGAGGCCAACTTGGTCTACATAGCCAGTTCCAGGCCAGCCAGAACTACATGGTAAAACACTGTCTCTAAATAAATAAACATTTTGTTGTTGTTGTTTTTTCAAGACAGAGTTTCTCTGTATAGTTTTGGTGCCTGTCCTGGATCTTGCTCTGTAGATCAGGCTGGCCTCAAACTCACAGAGATCTGCCTGGCTCTGCCTCCCAAGTGCTGGAATTAAAGGTGTGCACCACCACCACCCAGCCTTTAAATAAATTTTAAGAGCAACAAACTCCTCATTCATTCAAACAACAGCATCTATCAATTTTTAGTATCCTCAAAAATTATATCACAAGATCCCTGTAGCCTAAATGGGAAAAAAAATCCAGACAAATCCTATTTAGTTTTCTGTTGCTGTGACAAAACACTATGACCTATGACCCAAAGCAACTTATGGAAGGAAGAATTTATTGTGGCTTATGGTTCCAAAGGGCTAAGAACCCACTGTAGCAGGGAGGCATGGCATCAAGCATGTTGGAAGGAGCAGGAAGCTCAGAGAACAGGCCTCAACCACAAGCACAAGCAAAGACGGTGAATTAGAAGTGTGTGTGAGGCTTTAAACTCTAAAAGCCCACCCCCAGTGACTTCCTTCCTTCAGCAAGGCCACGCCTCTCAAACCTCTCTCCAAACAATGCCACAACTGGGGACCAAGTGTTCAAATACATGAGCCCACGGGGGCGGGCTTTCTCATTTAGACCACCACACTATAATTTACCATTTCTATTAGTAGACAGCACTCCATCATTATCTCTGTCTGCTACGTTCTAAATTCTACCTCCATTCCGGTTCTCGCCCCCAAGCTTACAGCACTGGGAGGGTAGTGAGACCATGGAGGTAGAGACCAGAGGCATGGGATCAGTTCCTAGATAAAGGGGCCCCATGAGAGCTCTCTCACGTCTTCTACCATCTAAACAGAGTGAGAAGGTGACTTCTATGAACCAGGATTGGGCCTCCTTAGACACCAAACTAATTGCTGCCTTAGACTTCTTATGAGCCTATCTTAGACTTCCATGAGATACACATTCCTGTTATTTTTAAGCTATCCAGTCTATAATTCATTAGCACAGCACAAATGGACTAAGATGCCATTTAAAGCTAAAATGAAGCCAGAGATAGTAGCTTGAAATAATTCCACTGGACAGAACAAGACCTCCCCTCTAAAGTCTGGACAATGGCTTCTGATGGGTCATGTGATGCCAATGTTCACCACACTGTCAGTATGGTTCCTGTTGGTGATTCAGGTATTGCTCTTCCTACTGGCAAAGACATGGGCCGGCCTTTCTTCCTGTGTCAAGAAAACAGTGTGTGGAGAGGTTTCCCCCGCCTCCCTCTGCTCCCTTCGTCGCTGAGCAGACACACAGAACAATACACAGGACATAGCAGAATCTACAGCGGCAATGCTCAGCAGGCTGGAGCCCATGGTTCCAGGAGACGGAGATGCCAATGGAACCATCACAATGCACAGGCAGAGATCTAAGAGCAGAGAGCTGAGCGCAGAACAAGTATTCCTCTGTGTGTGTGTGTGTGTGTGTGTGTGTGTGTGTGTGTGTGTGTGTGTGTGTGTGTGTGTGTTTAGGATCTGGCAAAGACAGAGGCTGCTGGTAGGGGAGAGTCCAGCACAAAGAAATCCAGAGTTGAGCGGACTCCTGAGAGATGAGCAGGTACCAACGGCTGAAGGGAAGCATTCTAATCAATGGCGAGGAGCCTGTGTAAAGCAATGCCAGAGGATGAGCATGCAGGGTGTCCAGAGAATAGCAAGTGGCTTCCTGTGGCTTGAGCTCTTGCTGCAGCATTAGAATAAAATAATCATTGGCCATAACATTATATATATAGAACGTGACCAGCAAGTTAGCCCAGTCTTCTGAATTTAAACACCTTGTGCCTACTCCATGATATACAGAATGATCACGGATCCCTCTAGCTTCTTCCAACAGCTACGGGGCATGCTCCCTGCCCTTCCCCCACACATGTTCCTTGTTCTTACAAGCTGGGAACAGCTATTCAGGTGGTCCTCCCACTTTCTGCCTATCTAAGATGGCCTCATTCTCCAAAGCTCAGGCCAAGCTCTAACTCCTAAGAATGCCTACTTGCCTAACACTTCTCAGAAACACACGATATTTCTTGTCCCTTCTGCCCACTGACTGATCCTAGCTCAGGTGTCACCTGGTGCTGTAGCACACCTGTGATTTATACAGCACCCTCACTCACACGGTACTTCCATGTCTGTCACCCCCTTATACCTTCTCCAGTAATCCTTCCAGATAGGCAAAAGGGCCCCCTTTCAGGTTAGTAAACTGAGGCTCAGATCAGGGAAGGTAAGTCCCCCAGGTCATAGAACATGAGCCTGTGAAGTCTGAACTGGGACTTGAATCTCGAGTCTGTTAGCGGAACTCTTCCCCATTATAGTTTGGGGACTCTTTGCTTACTAAATAAATTATTTTATGATGAAAGCAATTTGGTAGAATGACCCAACATCAACTCTATTTATTTGCATCCTACACAACACTTAAGAGCAGTGTTATTAAAGAATAAAGCAGGCGCTCATTCAGTCAGTCAACGACTGTGTACCAACCACGGAGTAAGTGCAAGCCAGGTTCTGCACAGGGAATTAGGAGAATGGAAATGAGTGAAACTGGGTGAGACTCAGTGCCCTGTCAGCGATGTGAAGAGGCTGCTACAACACAAAGGAATCAAGGGCTCTGCAAACGAAGCAATGAGGTGCTGGGTGAAAGAAAGAAAAGGCAGCACCAGTTTTGCCCGCCAGTGTGCCGGGAGCCTCCAGAGGCACCATCCTTGACACAGGCACCATCGATGGTTGAAGAAAGAAGAGAAGACAGGTAGAAATGAGGGGTACCTGCTCATCACTCAAGAGTCAGGCCAGCTCCGGATTTCTTCGTGCTGGACTATTCCTCTTAGACCACACACTCCAGCTGCCCTTCCTCCGATCAGGCCATGCCTCTCCTGCTACTCTGGCCTCTACATTCCGAGGCTACACCAGGGATTTACCAACACTGTCCTTCCTGGCCTCTTCTTCGCTGAGCAAGCAACTCCGATGTCTACCTCCAAACTGGTTTTCAGCCATGGTCAGGCTCCCCCAGCCCCCGGGGAAACGTTTAAAAGTGAAGCATTTTCTCTGAAGGCACTCTTGTGTGCCCCTTTGGGTCCCCTTTCCTGGTGCCGAGGCCAGCTCTCTCTCTCTCTTCCTCTTTCTCTTGAAGCTGTCTTCCCATGTTCTCATTTGTTTGTGATGCTCTCTCCCCTCAAGCTCCAGCCATGCCCCCACCCTGCCTAACCGCTGTGAGATGCTCTCTCCTAATGAAATTCATTCTGGGGCTAACTGGCCTCATCTTCCTTTGCTCCAGGACTGCTCATCTCTGTCTTTTTGTTATTACAGCCGTCACAATGAAAGTGGGTGGGCGTGGAAGGCTTCTACCTCCCACCACTAGGCACGAGGTTGGTCATGGGATTTTCTTCAAAGGAAGTCTACAACAGGATGGGGTGGAACTTCATTGACTCAATTCAGGATGTTACATAGGTGTGATCGATGCCTGGTGAGCAGCTGTGATCTGTCTTGTGTGGTGGATAAGGTTCCAGAAACCAGGCAAGTCTCGTCTTTTAGAACAGAAGCCAAGAGAAGGGAGGAAACTTTAAACTGTGCCCAGGGAATACACTGGATTTGCTGTTCACTGTTCACAAGGTTTTTTTTGTTTTTTTATAAGATTTATTTTATATGTATGAATGCTTTGCTGACATGGACAATGTGTATACCACATGCATGCCTGGTGCCCTCAGAAGTCAGGAGAGAACATTGGATTCCCTGGCACTGGAGTTACAGAGGCACTGGGAATTGAACCCAAGTCTTCTGCAACAGCCACAAGGGCTCTAAAGCACCGAGCCATTTCTCCAGCTCTTATTCACAAGCGTTTGCACACTGTCTACTCTAGGCTGTGCAGCGTAACAAGATCCAAGTTTAGTAATCCTTAACCATCGCCATACTGCATGCATTTGGTCCCAGGCTCTTGGAGAACTGGTTATCTATGATCTAATATCCTCGTGGGCCTCTGTGTTTGGACTCATTTAGGGAGCTAGTAAGGAACTGACACCCACATGATGTTTTGGAGAGGCTCTTGTACCTGAGAGCGCCAGGCCTACTTCACATGTCAAATCCATTGTAGAGCTGGAGAAAGCGGCGCTGAGCCACATGAGTGCTCCTAAGTGGGCGGAGAAGTCTGTCTGGCTCATTGTCTTTCCTGCTCACACACATTCAAATGTTCACAGGCTTGTGGGCCAGAAATAGCTCCTGGGGGAGTATGAGATTACATCATATCCTCTAAGGGCCCTGTTACCTGAAGTCATCTCTCCAGATAGGTCTGTGGCTGAATGCACAGCTGCTAGGCACATGCTCACCTCTCAGAAAGGTTGGTCACATAGCGGGCATTATTCAAGCATACCTCCAAACGTATATGTAGACACATTACCCTCTGGAGATGTCAAATGTGACCTTATTTGGAAGTGGAGTGATTGCAGATACAATCAGTTAAGATGAAGTTACAATGTAGAAGGGTATGCCCCTAATCCAATGTGTTTGGCAATCTTAGAGAAGGAGAAATCTAGATATAGACACATGACATGTGAATAGGATGTGAGCCAGAATGCTGCTGCCACAAGCTTGTAAACTTCCAGAAGTTAGGAGAGACGGCTGGGGTATAGCCTCCCCTAACATCTTGGCCTTGCTGACACGGCGATCTCCTACTCCTGGCTTCTAGAATGGTGAGACAGTTTCTGCTATTTAAACCACTTATACTGAGGTGTTTGACACGGCAGCCCTGGTGATCTATTTTAGTCATATGACGTCATTTTCCTGTGAAGGGACAGCCTGGAAGGTCGGAGTTATGATGCAATGATGGCAATGGAATCAGGCTCTCTCTTCATCTGCTGTGGCTGCTCACTTACACTGCACAATTCCCACGGCAAGCTAAAAAGCGGAAAGAGCGCACTCCAGTCCCAGACCACCCCTCTTCCAGAATGGACCACCGCATCAGTCTGTTTATCTGCATTCTCCGCTAGGCCACAGGCAACCCAGGGACACTCCCAACCATCATGGAGCATGTCACCATATTGACATATGTGTCCTATTCTGCACACTCAGGTAGGTCAAAGGGTTTTAGGCATCTTATTGAATTTTCTTAATGATTCTTTGTTAGCACGGGTTGAATGGCAAAATTCAAACCCTTTCACTTCCAGAAAGCTGCATCAGTGCTTATTCTGTCTTATACACCTGCCTTTTCTGGGATTCCCTATACATCCATGTCAACATTTCCAAAAATACACTTCCTTTGATTGTTCACACGTGAGCCCATGGTGGGAAGGGACCAAGAAATAATGGTGATTAAAAAGCCGAACACAGATTTCTCTGAAAACATTATCTGGCCTTCTTTGGAGTGGTGTGACCATGAGACATGGCCTTGAGGAAGTGGCACAACTCACAGATCGCAGTGTGTGACATCCTTCATGCCCGTTCCTACTTTCTTTCTTAAGACTCCATCTATTTAATACGTTTCCAATGACTTGCCTGATCTGAACTGGAGCATCAAACAGATCTGAAAGACAGTTACCAGTGTGCAGAAACATGAAGAGAATAGAGTAAAAATCCCAGAGTTTCATGGGGGAGAATGACAGTCTGGTTCAGTGAAGCCACCCGGAGAAAGTCAAGGTCGGCTCCTTGAAGGCGACAGCCATATTGCATTTTGAAAAACACACAGGAACTGCTATATGAAACCAGGAAGAAAATAGCTCTAGATCGAGGATGGAGATTATGTGGAGGCATGTGGAGTCACAGAAGGGGACGACCACATTTCAGGAAGTACAAACATGGTGTACGGAGGGAAGGAAGTGGGTAAGTAGAGGCCCCCTCCATCCAAGATGTCTCTCAAAGGCCATGGAGACTCTGCAGGGTTAAACAGGGCCAAGTTCCTATTTAAAAGGTGGCTGAGTTCACAGGGAGGAGGAAGGGTGGGAAGTCAGGAAGATGGGCGGGATGTACTCAGCTAGCATGAGACGTGACCCAGTATGGAGCGCTAAGGACAGTAAAGAGCCAGGAGAGGATCACAGTGGTCACACCAGGGCTACAGAGTGGTTGAATACAGGCTCAGGGGAGCAGGATGTGGTGGCTGTCTCAGTTGAGACATGCAGATAAGGGATACTGAAGAAATAGCAGGACCAATTTTCCTTTTGTCTCTTCTCATTCCTCCCCTCCTCTCCCCTGTCCTCTCTCCCTGCCTCCATTCTTTTTGTGTATGTGTGTACACACATATTTGCACAGGAATGAGTGCATGTTTGCACATAAGTGTGCACGTTTGCATGTGTGTGTACCTAAGGTCAACGTCAGGTGTATTCCGCACTCCACTTCATTTTCTGAGGCACTTTCACATTGAACCTGGAGCTCACCGGTTCAGGCTGGCCGTTCACCTCCAGCGACTGGTCTGTCTCCACCTCCCCAGCAGTGGGATTTTGGATGTGTATCATGCCCAGCCTTTTACATGGGTGCTAGGGTTCTGAACTCTACACACACTTTACTAGCCGAGCCGTTTTTCTAGGTCCAGGACAGCCCCTCTCTAACTCAGTGCTTTTTAGCTCCCATTGTGCTCCCAGGACAGAGTTAAGAACTGTCCAGTTGAGACTGCAGCTACTCCATCATGCCTAAACCCTGTAGGGACCCAATACATTCTAGCTGATGTGGCGACAGAGACACACAAAAATAACTCTCCCCATCTGACAACATATCAACATTTCTGATTCCAGGTTTGGCTCACCAGTCTGCTGCTGAGAAAGAGGAGAAATAGCTTGTAACTTATTCAAGGAATAAGATAAGTGCAAGCATTTTTCTGATAATGTGCTAATCTCAAACACATTTTCTGTCCTGATACGGGGCTTCGGGGCATCCATCTGATTAACACCACCAATCACTCCGGCTCCTCCGGGTTAGTGCCTCTGTCCTCTTCTTCACCTTCAAGGCCATGGATCCCCAACAAGATAAAGAACTTCTAAGCAGTGAGACAGATGCCTGGGGTCCTGAAATTCCAAGGGAGTAATCTTCCCCCACAGCACACATTTCCAGACACTGGAGCAGCAGCCTGCAGTACTACAGCCTGTGAAGAAGGCACAATTCAGAAATCCATGCAAAACTAATTGAGGGCAGGTTGCTCTACCAGGTCCCATCAATCACTCAGCGTTGCCATTCTGCCCCCACTGTGATGACAACGTGTCAGCTGCTTCCAATGCTATCTACATCGAGGTCTGCACACTGCACTTGCTGCTATTTGGAGATGGCTAGATAGTGGTGACAGCCCGTTAACCATGAAAAATGGGAGCTCGGGACAGGAGGGGGCTGAGTACATCCGCATGTACTTGCAAAGGCACAAGACTGTTAGCACAGTTATGTTGAGAACTTGAACATTTCCTCACAGATCAGACTGAGCTGTCAACCTCAGAACTTTTACATAAGAGAGATAAGGAGGGCTGGGATGTAGGGTTGGTAGAGTGCTTGCCTAGCAGGCAGGCATGAAGCATTTTGGTTCAAACTCCAGCACCACATAAACCTGACAAGGTACACATTCAGGAGGTGGAGGCAGAAGGATAAGTTCGAGATCATTCTGGGTCACATGGGGTGCATGAGACCCCATGTCCAGAAAACAAATGGAATGAGAATTGTGCACAGCTGAGTGTCATCCTACCTGCTAGGTTATGAAAAACAGCAAGTGTAATGAGATGGTGCAATTCCAGGTCCTTCTGCATTTAATTCTTTTCTCCACATGAAATATCTATTCCAGCTTATTGGACATTCTCTGTCAAAGGTCTTCCATCACAATAATAACTACAATTTACTGACTTTTATGTGTATAATTTATGTGTAGCATATATCCAATGCAAGATTAGATTTTAACTACAAGAAGCCCAGTAAGAACTATTTTTTGACAACTGGATGAATAAACTCAGTCAACAAGGAAAACAAGCATATTGCCATACAAGTTCCCAAAAGAAGAAGAATTGAGACATGAACCCAGGGGTCCTCTGTTCCCCAAGTCCATGGACACGATCAGAAAGCAGTGATACTGGTTTTCATAGTGGTCAATATCTAATGCCTGCTATGCACTGGGCACATGAAGATCCAGAAGGGCTGGATATAGCCTCAACCACTAGGAGCATCTCATAAACATAGGGGTCTTAGTAGGATGCAGTCTCTTGCAGGCCCAGGAAGCATTCTTTCAGAGGGCATAGTGCATGGCTCCCAAAATGTATGTGGCTACCTTCCTGTCAGGATCTCAGCTTCCAAAATACAGAACAGTGCTGAGAATATTTCTTCACCTGAAAATACACGGAGGACTGAGGCGTTAGCTCAGTCAGTAAAGTGATTGCATTATAAACATGGAGACATGAGTTTGGATACCCAGAATCCAGGAAAAAGCCAGTCATGGTGACAGGCACTTTTAATTCTAGCAGTGGCAGGATGGGTGGAGGAACAGGATCCCTAGAGTTTCCTCATCAGCTAGCCTAGCTCACTTGGCAATGTTCCAGGCCAATGAGCAAGGCCATCTCAAACAAAAGGTGGAAGGGATGTGAGAAATGACACCAAGGTTGTCCTCCACATATATTCACCATGTGCTAATGTGCACCTGCGTGCATGTACGTGCACACATACACACACACATACACACATACACACACACACACACACACACACACAATGCCTACAAACAACTGAGAAGTGATGGTTCCTTTTGAACAGCACTCACTAATGTCTACTTCCATACAGATCTGTGAAGGCCATGGAGGAATGTGCTTTGCAAGTAAGTACACGGTAGATTTGCTAATTCAAATTAAAGATGGCTGATGCATATGTTAAAGGAACTGTTTGTCATCATAGTTGGGAATTTCACTAGTGATTTTTGCTCATCATTTTGTGGACTATATCAAAGAGGTGGTAGAAGTTGATGGCAATCAGAAAAGCTGAGTTTCGGGGAGGTTGTAGGTTCTAATTACAGGCTGACTAGTAGACTGCTTCATGAATGTCAGGAGCTCATTTTGGAATTCTATGCCACAACTTAATTGTGTGTGTGTGTGTGTGTGTGTGTGTGTGTGTGTGTGTGTGTGTGGCACATGAGTATGGGTGCCTATAGAGGCCAAAAGGGGGCACCCAATCTCATAGAACTGGAGTGATGGGTAGTTGTGAGCTTCACAACATGGGTTCTGGGAACCAAGCTTTGGTCCTCTGGAAGAACTGCAGGTCCTCTGGAAGAACTGCAGGTGCTCTTGAACCCATGGGCAAGGAGAGCCACCATCTCTCCATGCCCATGGGTTCAAATTTCAAACCCAGGGTCATCAGCATCCAAAAGCATCTGTATCTCCTTCACAGAGATTGTCACAAAGGCAAGTGAAATGATACTGTATATTCCAGTTAGCTCTGGGTGTCTGATTGGACCCTATATATCCTTACAGCTGTTTTTAATAGAACAGAGATTTTTCTATCCCATTTTGACACCTGGCCATGGCTGTCTGTTTACAAAACTACCATGCGTCCTTCTCTTTTTCTTTCTACATGAAAAAGGCATCCCTTAGCAAATATACAGATGACTTCCTCATAAAACAGCGCCAGCAGCAATGGGTAGAACAGCTACCTTTGGATGGCAGGCGTTATGTGCTCTGCATTGATATAGACTTGATTCCCAATTTCATTTGACTTCCTTCCGCTTTGAGAGCCCTTAATTTTCTTGTCTCTATTAGGCTGGTGAAACTCCTGCCTGAGTGGAGGGGAGGCAGCAGCAGTCTGGGTTTCTGAGCTTGTCTGAAATCCTTTCACAACAGGAAAGACACCTCCGATAACGAGCGAGTGTGTCACCCACCTTCTGTTGGTTTTCCATCAGGAGAGAGGACAAGCGAAAGGGCCACGAGAGGACGGTCAGTGGGAAGCGTTCAGTGAACAGTCCCAAGCCTGATGACTAACTCGGGTATTGGTGGCGGTGTTTGAAATCAGTGAGACCAGCCATGGAGATCATGGGTTGGTGGTGGGTTCATACTGCTGCAACAAACCATGCAAGCTGTTCCTTCACAAAGCAGGTGTCCCTCGTGGTTACATGGCCCACACAGACTTGGTGCTGAAGACTGAGCACACTCACCTGAAAGCTCCCATCCTTGCTGCACTACAGTGACACTCCCCTCCCCCCCCCCAACTCTTCATTTGCCAAAGATAGATTTTCTTGCTGCAAGGTATGCATACAGATTAACCTGCTAGCTCTTTACAGAGGAGGATGGCGGAGCTTGCTCAAGGTGATGTAAAGTGTGTAAGGCCTTCCACTAGCGACTGGTTTCAATCTGTGCTACCTATACCTGGCACTCTTGAGTGCCCTGACCCACAGCCACAAGCTTGTTTCACGGCCCGAGGACTTCTGGCAATGGTAGATCTTCCCTCTGGACTCTGGTGTGGCCACCACTGTCTTCAGTGTCTGTTGCCAGGTCTCCTCCCTGACCAGTTTGTTACCCATCATGCTCTGGAGTTTAGACTCAAGAAACTCCATCTTTAGCTTCCTGTCTAGTGTAGTTTCCACTACTTCATTCTTGTATGTGTGCATGCATGCCTGAGGGGGGGGGGAATGAGAGAGAATGAGGAAGAGGGAGGGAGGAACAGAGAGGGGAAGAGGGGGAGGGAGAGTTTCTCTTATGGACTAGGCTGCCTTTCAGATGATGGGAAGTTAGGAATATAACGATAGCATGAAGCCCCTAACTGCCCATCTCTCGGAAGCAGATGTGCTCAGGCCTTCTGCCTAGCTTCGAACTCACTCAGATAGTTAGACTTCTGGGACCTGTCCTAGCTCCACGAGCAATTTGACCATCTGCCTCCATACACGCTTTCATCATTCTCAGTATAGAGATTGTTATTGAAAAGAAGGATGGCAGAGTCAAGGAGTAAACATTCTCTCTCACCTCTGTTTTTCAGGCATGTGTGCCTGCACACACACAGAGCAACAATGGAGCATTGGAAACTACACTAGATAGGAAGCTATAGTTATAGTTTGATATGCATGTCCTCAAAGACTCATGTGTTCAGTGCTTGGTCCCTACTACAAGACACTATTAGGAGGCGGTGGAACCTTTCAGAGACAGGACCTGGATAAAGGAAGTCAGATTATTGAGGCTTGTACTTGAGGGAAGAATTGGGACTCCAGGTCTTTCCTGTCAATCAGCTCCCAGCCATCTTGAGCTGTTCAGGTCTCCTCCCACCATCATGCATTGTACTGTTCAGGCCTAAACAAGAGGACCAGTTGGCCATGGACTAAAATCATAAGCCAAAGAAACCTTTCCTCCTTCTGTAGTGACGGTCTCAGGCATTTTGTCACAGTAACAGGAAACTGACGACTAGCAAAGAGGGGTAGGCTGGAGCTCTGACCTCTATCCCATAACTGCATCCCAGAGACATGTTGCCTCTGATGAATGGTCTGCCTCTCCCTTCCAACAGAAGTCGGGAGGAAAATAATTATTACAAAGGTCTTCCGAAAACAAGCAATCACTTTGTATCTTGATGGAAGCTATTATAGTTACAGATTACAATTTCCTTTAAAAGGAGAAGCTTCTCTGTGAAGCACATCAGTCCCAAGGCTCCGTGCCAGTTGGATGATGTGAATGTTGTCAGCTGTTCTTGGGAAAGGCCATGCAGCACGATCATCAGGCACTTTTTAGGAAATGCATATTCTCACATAGCCCCAAGTTCCAATGGAATTTGTATTTTCTGGGCCAGGGCATCTAAATGGTATCTAAAGACCAACCAACCGTCCTACCATCAACAACCAACCACATCCCCGAGGGATGCTATTCAATTAGGTTTGGGAATTGCTCTTTAAAAAGAACACGTTGCTCTGTGATAGAAGAAATCTAAGGGTAAGTATAACTTGTGAGACTAGGATTCATTTTGCTGTAGCCTTTCAAACTCTACCAGAATCTTCACTGGCAAGAGGAGAGAATTTTCAGGAAGCAAGTTAGCTTTGGAGGGCACTGGGAGGCTCAGGGAAATGACTGTGTCCTGTGAGCCAGGCTTAAGAGCAGACTTGCAGAGGGGTCTGGGGCAGGGATGATGGAACTCCTCGCTGTTTCTATAATATTTCCAGCAGGAGGGCCTGGGAGGCAGAGAGGTGGGAGAGTAGAAGACTCTCTATCCTGAAGGAGAACCAGACTTATTCCCAGAGGAGACCAAGATCATGCTGGGAAGAGGCCTTCCTTGGATGGCGGTAGAAATGGTTCTAGCTAGCAATCACCAATGACATTGTTGCCTTATTCCCAAATGGGCTATTCATTGTCTGGAACATTTCAGAATGGTCAGCAGAAAAATGGCATGTGGGGAGGACTGACATGAACCAAGGAAGAATATGTTCTATCCTTTCAGGCCCCATGGACCTGAAGCAGACCAGTCCTCACCATCCTGTGGACCTGAGCCGAAACCCAGACAGTAAACCAGATGAGCCTTCCTGTCTTCCAGACTGAGCTTGGGAGCAGCTGTAAACCGAGTAACTTCCACTCATAGTTTATTTTTAAACTGGCCTAATTTTTCCTTCTTAAAATCCTGCCTCTGGCATGGTATTAATGATCATTTTTAGGCTTACTGGTTAGGCCATTTTTCAACCAACCCACTCGCTATCTCTAAAGTCCTAAGTTAATGCTTTTCATAGTGTGGTCCTTGGACCAGCAGCATGTGAGCTAACATGGAAACTGGCTATGAATCCAGATTCTCAGCACTCATTCCAGACCTGATAAAGACACTTGGGCATGGAGCCCAGTCGTCTGCTTTAACAGGTCCCCTGGTGATGCTGATATGCTATGCTATGATGTCCCATGGTGCTAGGATGATGCTCTGGTTTGCTTTCGATTGCTGTGATCAACAGCGCGACCAAAAGCAACGTGGGGAGGGAAGGGTTTATCGTTATCTCACTGGTTAAAGTTCATCATCAAGGAAGCCAGGGCTGGAGCTCCAGGAAGCAACCTGGGGACAGTAAGTGAGGCAGCGGCCACGGGGGACTGTTGCTTGCCAGCTTGCTCTTTTATAGCTTGCTCAGTTCACTTTTTATGTACCCCCAAACCACCTGCCCGGGGATGGCACTGCCTACCATGGGCTGGGCCCTCCCACGCCAATTATTATTAAAAAATTCCCCACAGTCTCAACCTACAGGTCAATCTTACAGAGGCATCTTCTCAGTTAAGGTTCTTCTCTTTCCAGGTGACCCTAGCTTGTGCCAAGTTGACAATAAACTAACCAGCACAGATAATGTCCCATGATGCTATGATGATGAGCCCTGATGCTAGGATGATGTCCCATGAAGTTCCCACTCCCCAGAATATTCCATTAAGAATCTTCAAAATCTTCAATGTTTTATCTGAGAAAGCTCATAACCAATATCAGACTTTCATGATCAAGATTTTTTTTTTAGGATAACTAAAAGATCAACTATCCTTCCAACATAAAACAACACATAATTTATAAATAAAATGGCAGCATCATGCAGTGTTGTTTCATTTTTAAATGAGACTCCATGAAATTATTTATCTACAAATATTTCTACCTGATCTACAATATATGACCAGAATGGGCTTAAGACACTGCTAAAAATGCACTATTTGGATTGTTTAGGTGACTGGGTTTTAAAATAAGCCTTAAAAAACACCTTTAGCAAGGCAGTGGTGGTGTACACCTTTAATCCCAGCACTGTACTTGAGAAGCAGAGGCAGGTGGATCTCTGTGAGTTCAAGGCCAGCCTGGTCTACAAATGGAGTTCCAGGACTATTACACAGAGAGACTCTGTCTCAAAAACAACAACACAACAACAACAACAACAAAAAAAAACCCTTAAAAACAAAAAACTCCACCTTTCACAAACTGTCATATATTTTCCATGTGGGATTCTAACAGGGAATCACCCCCTTTCCTGTAATTCATAGTCTGCCCTCCTCAACTTTAACCTCTGCCTGGCCCCAATATTATGGGTTCATAACTCTCTGTGGTCTTAGGCATTTCTTCGACTTAAGCCAGTTCTGAAATATTGTTTTGTTTGGCTTTAGGGCCTTTGACAATTTTGATTATAAAGGTTGACTGTAACTTGGTTTTGGTCCAGGTTCCCAAATAGGCTTCTGAAATTCTCTATTCCTGAAATGAGGCTGCCAATCAGACACCAGACAACCCAGAGGATCATTTGTGATTATGGAAGTGGCCACAGGCCACTCATAGGTCCCTCTCCCAGCACTGGAATCATGAATGGTCTGCTTTGGCAATCCTGTGTTCCTCGTTTTCTCTTGGACCTTTCAGAAAGAAAGAAAATAAAACCTTTTCTTTTAACAAGTATTTTGTAGAGTCTTCTAATGACCAATAAAGAGAATGAATGATCCTATGAAATTCAGCTTTATCTACAGCTTCATGGTCTTTACAAAATGAAACAAAGCCCCAGAAATTAGCTCCACATACCATTTCTCAATAATCATTTCATTATCTAGAGAAATGCAGGGGAGAATGTGAAACCTCAAGTATGTAGCTCATCCAAAATCCACAGAATAAAGACCATTCAGGACTGCATTTCCCACGCTGGCTCTCAGGGGTGGTCCTGGACTTGCTGATTCATGGTATGATCTTGTACTTTGATGGAGCCAAAAGGGAACAGTGGCATATTGAAGGTGGCTTGTATTGGTCTCTGAGAACTGACCATTAAATTCACAACCTGAATGGAAAACACAGCTATTACCCAAAACTAAGCTATATAAATTTCTAACTAAATCATACTATGGCTTAACAGTTACTGATTATTTTTACTCTACTTTGCAATTATGTATTCAGTTGAGATTAATTTGTATTGGGGTATGCACACACACATGTATTGTCCCATTAAGAGAAGTCAATTCAGAGAAATCAACCAATGATTTTACATATATATTTATATATTTAATATTAATACATAGTTATATATTATACTATATATTTCATCAAATATACTATATATTTCATTAAATATATTACATGTATTTATATATATTTCATCATTGGTTGATTTCTATTTATATATATAAAAACATCTCTGCTGTCTCCAAGCCAATCACTAAACTTTTATCAGCACACTGGAGGCATCTATTCTAGATTTTTCTCTAGGGAAGAATTATAGAGCTGGCCAAATTGCTGTGACTATAACTCAGACACATGTCATTAAACCATGCTGTATCAATCATGGCTACCTAATTGATCAATTGCTGATTCATCCTCTCCATTATCTGCTACTGAAATCAGTCTGACTCAGAAATGTGTGTGCTGGCAAGAACGCCGATAAAAATACTATCTCTGAGAGAGAAAAAAAAAATTACTTGGCCTGTGTGCAATTCTTCACCAGGCCCACAGAATTTGATGGATTACCTCATTCAGTTCTGGTTACTGCTGTTGAGTTTCGTTATTCTTATTCAACAGATGAGGACCGGAAGGGGAGGTGCTGTGTCCAAGGCCACATGGCCAGAAAGCTGCCCAGCCAGGCTGAAACCTGAAGTCCAAGCCCTGTGTTCTTTAGCTTCCACCCCAGATTACTGCCTTATGCAATCTGTTTTTAAAGCACTTGTCTATTTAGTTATTGTTTTAAAAGACCAACGTCTAGGCTCATTTTTCTCCTTCCTTTGGTCAGCAATGCAGCCACTTCGGGTGGAGCCACATCTATATTTAACAGAGACCAGCCATCTTTGCTCCTCCCCGGCCACAGGTAGAAATTATGTCCATACTGCTGCAACACTTTAAATACATCAGACCCTAACACTCCATCTCAGTTCCTAAGGATGCTGTAGACATTCGGGCACATAGAGATAGTTATGCACTTTGGATCTAAGTTTTTCTGATCCAAAGAGAAACATCCATGCTATTGAACATAAGTTTGCAGTTACAGTGAAAAATGAAGTCAGAGTTTTGACCCAAGTAGTAAAGTTGGGTAGTTGGCCCTCTGCATCTGTGCCCTCCACCTCTACAGATTGCACATCTCTAGATTCAACCAAGCACAGATCCCTCAGGAGACCTACCCTGAACCTGCAAAGAATTCCTTCTTGCCATTATTCCCCAACAATACAATGTGACGACCATTTATATAGCATTATGCTGGAGACGGTTGGTTGTGTGGAGGTTATGTGCCAATACCACGTCATTTGTTTATAGGACTGTGGCCTCTATTGGTTTGAGTGCCATAGGGAGCCATAGATACAACTATAGTGAATACTGAAGGACAAATGTAGGAAAGTGCAAGTGCACATGTGTGTGTGCCCGTGCGCGTGTGCATATGGAACAAGTTCTCCATGAGAAAAAAACAAGTTACACACACATATATAGGAATATGCATACACACACACATATGTATATACATAAGCTTTTTTGTATCACATAAGCTTTTTTTTTTTAAAAAAAAAATACATACTCTCCATGGGGGGGAATAAGTTAATACACACATGAAGGAACATGTTGTATATACACATAAACATACATACATATACATACATGAATATGTTTTATTTTATATACATATTCTCCATGAGGGGGAAAATAAGGTACACACATATAGGAACATGTGTTTTATGTTTGTGACTAGGTGGTTGTTTTTCTTCCTCTGGGAGTCACACAGGAAAAAAAAAAGTAAATGCCCCTCATTGCTCTTCATCAGATATGTAGCCATTTTATTCCTGTTGTATGACTACGATGACTTTATGACTTAACCCCAGGGAGAATGCAGAGAATGCTTGGCTGGACATGTGTTTTCCCAGTACAAACACAGCGTCTCTATGACCCACAGCACTTGGAGACATCTTTTCAGTGTGATGCATTTTTGTTGGAGGGCGAGACAAAAGCCTGTTAGGGTGTTGGTTTTCTTTGGCTTGAGGAGCAGGCCCCACTGACTGAGCGATACCAGCCTTTGGCCCCTGTGGCGGGGGTTCAACTGTGAGGACAAATGGAGTGTTAGGACACAAAATGGGCTTCAGTCCCAAGACCCTAGCCAGGGTTAAGCCCATGAGACGCTTTCTCAATATGCTGAGCAGAAATAAGTGTAACCAGTGACAGAAAAGTAAGCCATCTGTCCCCTTGCTCAGGATTTTTGAGACTTGTTATGTGACTGACCTCAGAGCTGAAAAGTGTTTTGGAGACGCTGGGAAGCAAGTGAGCCATGGCTGTGGAGAGCCGCAGAGGGGTTCTTAGAGGTCACTAGCGGCTAACTGACGCTCTTATCTTCAGATTAAAGGATGCTACTTCTATTTGACCTCAGAATTCTGGTGGGTGTGTGGTGACATTTAAAGCGATGCTGGGTTACTTGGACAACATGTTCTTGGGAAGAATGTTCCCCAGTGTTCTATTAAAATTTTACATTAATGGGCCTGATTGCCAGTCTCCATGGGGACACCTTAAAAGTAATCAGGCTGTCAAATTAAAAGCAAAGCAAATACTGTCTCTGCATTCTAAAGATGACTAAAGCTAGGGTGTATTTCTCTCTCTCTCTCTCTCTCTCTCTCTCTCTCTCTCTCTCTCTCTCTCTCTCTCACACACACACACACACACACACACACACACACACTCACGTTACCGTTTCTGCCTCATGGCTTGGAAAAGCACGAGGTAGAGCTTGTGGCAGGGGGTCACTTCAGTCCCTGTTCAACTTCAGTTCCCTGTCGTTCTCACCCCGGGGGAAGTTTTGTTCTTTAAGTGAAATTTGGCCAGACTTCAATTTTGATTATCATGACTGCAAGATGCTACCAATATCTAGCTGAAGGGTAAACATGCCTCTTCCTCTCCTCATCTCTTCCTTTACCCTCAACAAAGAAGTATTGGTGCCTGGTGTCAACAGTATTGTTGAGATTTTCTGCTCTAAATGGAGGCAGAAGTCACCCGATCCAGCAGAACATTCCAGTGACATGCTAATTGGAGGCAAGACTCCTTGGTGACAGGCTCACAGTGGTCTCCTTTGCTCCAGCCTATGCACCTTCCTCATAACTGTCCACCGGTCACTTCGTCAGGGATTTGGTGAGCAATGGCCAACCTTAGGCCCTGCGCAAGAACATCTCTTTATGACACCAAGTGATCCCAAACAGGTTCAACTGTCCTTCTGTCTGTCCACCTGTCCTCTTTGGGTCTGTCAGTCTCCTTCCTGCTGTCTTCTCATTGTGCAGAGCTAGTACAAAGCATTTGTCTTCTCTTCCTCACCTTTCCTCAGAACGTTCTTCCCAAGCCAGGCTTTAACATGGCTCACTGCAGAAAGCATCTGGCCTTTTCAGGCATGGGTGGCTCCAGGCTACCTCCTCTATCTGTATTCCCGAATCCCTTCTTTCCTGGCATAGATGCCGTGCCTGGACCACATGGCCACTTGCTCTTTACACGGCACATGGCTTTTTACATGTCATTCCCAGACCATTGTGTGGCTTCACAGATGTTCGGGGTAGCTTAGCATTCCTCTCAACCATGGAATTCCTCAGTGAATGCATGTTGCAAGGTTGTTAGGGTCAGAGCTTAGAGCTGCACTTATGCGCGCCTATGGCCAAGTTCCCAAGAAAGACTTGGAAAGGTGTCACTGGACTTCTCTGTCCCTCTTCCCAATGTGGCCACATTGAAGAAATCTGCTTTTCACCATTGATTGTGCCTTTAATTGGCCTAATGAGTGTGGATGGCTGAGCCCAGCTTGTTAGGGCTGCCAGGGCCCAGGCTCTGACTCTGACCATTGTGGTAACCCATGCAGATGGACATTTCACACAAGGACTCCCGGGCCATTTAACCTTCCTTTCTTCTTACTTTAGAAAACTCATTCATTCGTCCAACATCAGTGGAGTGTCTCTTTTATACCTGATTCTGCGCTAAAGATTTTTAAAAGAATATATTTCCTTGTTCTCAAAGAGCTCAGCATCCAGAAAAGTGGAAGTTTTTATTTTGGCACTATAAATAGCTCCATGGAGACCAGCATGCAGTCCCATAGGGCTGAGAAAGTTCCCGGAAAGTCATGGACTAGGTTTTTGTTTTGTTTTGTTTGGTTTGGTTTTTTTTCCCCTCTCTTCTGGATGAGTAACTTCATTCTAGAAATCTGACTTTCAAACTAGACTCTAATGTTGAAAGATAGTCCTCCCCTCCCAGGTGTCACAAAATAATGGTGTGGGATAGAGAAAGTCATTTTGTGAATAGGAAGAAAGATGCTGGCTGAAGCTCTAAGCCACCCATGGACTGCTAGGCTCCTCCCTCTACTGTCTTGAGCACGTGTCTCAGAAAGCCTAAACCGTGGGTACCACAGGACATGAACATCACTGTGAAGTAATCAAGAACCGCATCGGCTGCTGTGCAGGGAGCTTCCTTCATTAGCAGTGAACTTTTGTGTGCAGGCGCCCATTCTTCTTTTATTAGCCATGTGCAACATGTCATTCTTTGGAAGGCTATTCTCTTCCTCCCAGCTGGTGAGGATGCTGGCTGAACTCTGCTAAGAGTTTAACACTTTACATCCCAGCATTCATCAGCAGCTAGATGTAACTGCTTCTAGGATGTCACACTGGCATTTTCCAAAGCGCTTGGAAAAAGAAACAGATTCTCTAGGAGCTTGGGGAGTGGTGCCCTCTATACACATCAGTGACCACCCCCTTCCCTTCCCATCCAAACTTTGATGGAATTTTGTGACCCATAGACCATGTACATCAGTGGTATGGTGTTATGCTTTTTTTTTTTCCCTAAGACAAAATTTGACAAAAATGAGAGACAACCGGCTTATAGTAATTTTCTGGTTAACAACACACATTCAATCCCCAGGACAGGAACCAAAGAATGGAGAAAGTGGAGAGGGCATGAATACAGCTTAGGAGGTCCTCCCCATTGCTCAGAGTCAGACCTATGCCGATCAAGGCTTGGCTGGAACAATTCGGGCAGCTGTCGTTCCTTTCCAGTGAGAATCACAGTTCCCACTGACTATGCAGAGACAGGGAAGGTCTGATGTCCCAGCCCACTCATGCTGGGCTCAGATCCCTTGCTGCACTGGGGCATGATGGAAAGATGAGGCAATTTTGGGGACACAGGAAAGAAGGGAAGCCCCGGAGTCTGGCTGAAGTTCCCTGTCAGCCGGAAGTAAGAACCGCAACACAATTAACCTGTATTGTGAAGACTGCCTACATGCCAGGCAATATTCCTCTTACAAAGGATATTCACAGTCCTTTGATGCTTTTGACCTAGGCTTTTTAAAAGTCAGCCTGTATGCCTATCTTACTACACCACAATAAACACCCTATGATACCACTTGTAAAAAAAGAAAAAGTAAATTTGAAAAGTTCCTCCAAATTTCTTTTTAGGGACTAGGGATGTAGTGCAGTTGGTAGAATTCTTGACTAGCATGTAATGTAAGAGACCTTCACTTGGATCTCTAGCATTGTAGAAACTGGGCATGAGAGCATACACCTAAAATTCCAGCACATGCATAAGCTTAATGTCATTCTTGGCTACACAGTGAATTCAAGGCCAGGCAGGGATTCATGAGACTGTCTCCGAAAATAGACACTACCATTCTGTATGGTCCTTATGAAGATACTTGAGTGCAATGTTCTTTTGAAGTCCATGCCCACTCCAGGCTGTGTAGTTTTCTCCTGTGTGTCTCTCACCATTAGCACCACGCTGAATCTGTGGTAAAAACTGCTCTGAAACCACTCTAGCTCTGCCTCATACTGACCTGTCCTGAAATTTGTTTCTATGGCATAGACAAGAATTCAGGTTTTATGTAAGTGCATGTCTCTGAAAGAACTACAGGGGGCAGTGTGGAGCTGCATCTGTCCCTGTCCCTGTCCCCAGTTTCCCTTGCTGCTCACATCGTCGTTGAGAAGAGTGGGTAAGGCCTCAGGGGTCCTAAGCTGAATGAAATCAGGCCCGGGAGTCACCTTTGTGGCCCAGGAGGCATTAGCTCTCCTCTATAGAAGTTTTACAAACCTCAGTAATATTTCTCTGGTCATCCAAATGTGGGAGATGGTTTTAGTCCAGGCTGAATCCAAATTTGTATATTATTAAAAAAAAGAAGAACAAACAAAGCCAACTGTTAAAATAATGCTTTGGAGTCTGAACACCTATGGGTGACGCACATGCATCCCGTGACATCAAAGGGATATATAACTTGCACACACACCCACACACACACACAATTATATTCATCTCTAGATTACTTACAACATTTAATAGAGCACAAATGCTATAAAAATAGTTGTTATATTAATTATAGAATAACAAGAAAAATACTCTATACACACTCAGTGCAAAGTTCCAACAGTAGCTGGTTGAATTTCTAGATGTGGGGTCCACAAATATGGAACATGAGGACATGGAGGGTCCACTATACACACAATTGTCTGTGTGCATGTGTGTATATGTCTAAGCATATATATCATATATGCATATACACATGTGCATACACAGGCACACATATATACCACAAAAGACTGAGACACCATCATGAACCAGACCTCTGCTGGAGTTCAACTTTAGCAGAGGAACTGAGATCTTGAGTATACACAGTTGCCTTAACAGCAGAAACAAAAACAGAGAAGGCCTTTGATACCGCTTCATATGACAGCTGGCCAGAGGCTGCCCAGCAGAAACATCAGGTTTCCAAATTCTGAGCAGAGAGAGTTGTCAGTTTCTTCAAGGTAAGCATCCACCTCTATCTATCTATCTATCTATCTATCTATCTATCTATCTATCTATCTATCTATCTATCTATCTATCTACCCACCCACACCCACCCATCCATCCACCCACCTTTTTTCAAACAGGGTCTCACAACCTAGCTCAGGCTGGCCACAAACTCAAGAGATCCATCTGCCTCTGCCTCACTGGTGCTATGATTAAAGGCATGCACCGCTCCACCCAGCTATTTACTTATACTTTTGAGACAGAGTCTCAAGTAGTCCAGGCTGGCCTTGAACTCTTGATTTTCCTGCCTCCACCTCCAAAGTGTTGGGATCATAGATCTGTGCCACTGCTAAGTAACTCCCATACCACAGTCCCTGCACTGTCCCTCCTCAGTGTCACACATTTTTTCTTCTGCCCTTCCCATTCCCTAAATCCTTGTCCTCAAACAAGGACCAACAACAGAAGTGGAAGGTTCTGCAGGTCACGGAGCCACATGTGACATTTCTGGTCTGGAAGCAAAGGTAATGAAAGAAAATATTATTCCTGTCATTCTTATAAAAAATTCTTGTGATTTTTTTAAACTTAAATATGACAACGTAGAGACACTGGAGGGAGCCCTAAACACCTAGCAATAGAAACAGTGCTGAAAATATGTATTCAAAAATAAAATACAGAAGTTACTGCTTCAGGGAAACGCTAGGGTGAACCGTATCTTTTATTGGCCAGTTTGGATTCTCTATAGAGGCAGGAGAGCCAAGGGGATCAAGGTGAGTATTACATACAGGGTGTGTGTGTGTGTGTGTGTGTGTGTGGAGGGGGTGCAAATAAAACATCCTTAACTTGGAGTTCCTTAACCCCCAACGGAAGCTGATTATTCTTGGCTCTCACACATGACCTTTTCAAAATAGAACCTGGAACACTTTCCTTGGAGAGCCGTCAGTTTTCTTAAGCAGAAGGATTCGAGAGACAGAGTAAAGAAACAGACACAGAATCAGACCAAATGAACCTTGTTCAAACTGGGCACGTCTGGTTTTCTCATGTCACACTAAAAAGTGCTTTGCCCTTAGGGAAGGATCAGCCTGTTCATCCTTCCTGTACCAAAGGTACCCAGTCATGTCTGTCGTGGAGTCCAGATCCCTACACATGCAGAGAGATCTGCATGAGGAGACTTGGTGACATGCTGGGTCAGGGGACGGTTTGACATTCTTGGGGACTGTCATGCTCACTTTTCTGCTTCACTTTCAAGAATAAGCTCACTGGGAGAGGGCAAAGCCCAGCCTTCCTTAGTGTTAGCAAATGGCCTGCTCTTTTCAAGGTGTGTCCCAGCCCTGGCTTTCACACGGGCAAGCGAATTTCTGCATCACCTCCTTGCCAGGTCATTCTTCCCTGTTTCTTAGCTCACCTCTCAACTGTCGTAGTCTGACTGCAGGCAGGCATTATGGTTTGAGTGTTACCTTTCTGCTTCCTGTTCTACTCAGACGTGGGGAGGTGAGAGGTCTCAGTTTCACAGCACTACTACCATGGAGCACCCCGCCACCATGCCTTTCCTGCCTCGATGGATCAAACTCCCTTATACTGTAAGTCACAATAAATCCCTTCTCCCACAAGTCGTTTCTTGTCAGGTAATTGGTCATGGCAACAGGAAAAGTAATGAATACATGACAAAACATTTAATTTTCCAGCCCATTTGCTTCAGTTCCACTCAGTAATTTCCTTGAAGTTCACTATGCTACCACACACCAGATGATAGCCGTGATCTATGTTACAATGTAAAACTTCCTCAGGGAGTTGTAACAGAGGCAGACTGCTAACACAGGAAGCATCTGCCTTGAGACAAAGTCTTTTTTGTTATGCACCCCATATTTGTCAGGCTAGTCGGTCCATAAATTTACAGTCTCCTCTCTCTGTCCTCCATTTCTCTGCGGGACTGCTGGGACTATAGATGCTTAAACATACTATAACTGTACTTGGCTTTCACACGGGTTCTGGGAACCTAATTCAGGCTGTCAGACTTGTATGGCAAAGGTTTTATCCACGGAGCCAACTCCTCAGGCCTGGTCTTCTATTCCCCTTGTGGACAACTTGTAGTATACTTGGCTGATAATCATGACTGTTATGTGCAAAGTACAGATAATGTCCATGATGGAGCTCATGGAACCAGCGCCCGAATAAAGACATTAAATATGAGAAATAAGGGAAGTCAGAACATAGAGTGAGGTGTTGGAATTGGGGGATGTGCTTCTACAGGCAGCATCTCCTCTGTCCTACCTGGCTTTATGAGATGATCATGTCACCTGTCTTCTAGGGACCAGCTCTTCCTGCTCTGTGCTCACTGTGGAGGGATGAGATGATCATGTCACCCATCTCCTAAGGACCAGCTTTCCTACTCCATGCTCACTGTGGAGGGATGAGATGATCATGTCACCCGTCTATTGTGCTCACTGTGGAGGAAGACCACTTTTGCATTTGTAGTCTGTTTTTTCTTGCTCTCACCCAGAGCCACTGCTGTTCCAAGTGGGGCCTGGAGTTACCCCACCTTCTCTCCACCCTTTGCAGTCTCCCTTTCTTTCTCTCTAACTTTTCTTCATTGAACTACCAGAGATTAAAAGTAGAACTACTTATTTGAAGGAAGGAGTCACTAAATAGAATTCCCTGAATTCCTGCTGCCAAGAACCAAGCTATATATCATTCAAGAAACCAAAGGAAGCCTCTAACACTGTCTCTTTTGATTTGCTAAGTCAACCAGTCAGAGTTATCTAAGGTAATGTAAAGCTCGATGAACTCTGAACTAACAAATACCCAATATATTTATAGCTTTAAAACAAACTCTCTCCAAAACAAACTCCCTTTCTCTCCCTCCCTTCCCATGCCCCGTGTGTGTGTGTGTGTGTGTGTGTGTGTGTGTGTGTGTGTGTGTGTGTGTGTGTGTGATGCTCATGTGCACATACATGCCTGTGTGAGTTTATGTGCACCATGTGTGTGCAGTGGCTCACAGTGTCCAGAAGAGGGCCTGGAACTGGAGTTAGGGTTTTGAGTTGCAGTGTGAATGCAACGAACCTAACTGGGGTCCTCTGTAAGAGCGGTAAGCACATTGAGCCATCCACAGCTCTTGAAGGTATCACCAGACCACCACTTCCACAATATTGGCAGCAGGGAATCAGATGGGAAGTTCATAGCAGAAGGGAGAGAGAGCACTTATGAGGAATCCACATCACTGACACCTTGCCTTAAATTTAATAGTATGTTATGCATATCCTAAAGTCTTATAGCTTTAAAACAAACTCTCTCCAAAACAAACTCCCTTTCTTCAAATCCATGAAATTGACATATTATTTGAAATTTTTAAAAATCCAGGTATGGTGGGACTAGTAATTTCAACATTTAAGAAGCCTAGACTGAAGGATTACGAGTTCCAGACCAGCTTGGGCTACATAGCAAAACCCTGTCTCAAAAACAAACAAAACAATGACAAAAAACTAAGTGTTCTTTTGTACAGCTGTGCTTCCATGATTAAAGTGACATGGATGATTTCATGATTAAAGTGACATGGACTGCTGTGGGTAGCTGTTGTATAAAACAAGGCCCTGGGGATATGGGGTGGTGGTGGCTCTTTTTACAGTCGCCCATGGAGATTGTGAGTGAGAGCTTTCTCAGAATAGGTCTATATAGGACCACTGTGTATGTATTCCTCAACATCACTATGCAGTATATAGTAGTTTCATGGAGTCACTGTCTTACATGTTGGTCATTGTTTCCTGAAATGTCACCATGAGGTACTTGAGTATATTATAAAAATGCAGGACAAGGATTTTTTTTAGATTTTGCTGGACTTGGGGCCCATCTGGAGGACTAAGCTGCAAAGCTCCAGAATCTAGGCATGTCAAGTCTCATCTGTGTTAGTCTGTGCTGCCTTCAAGAAAAATAATATGGAGACTCATGGAATGAACCTCACTGCGGGGGTGGGGGGGGAGAGAGAGACTAGTCTATCACATGAAAGCAAGTTCTCCAACCTTCTCAGTAGCATATGGATGGTATAAGGAATAATGCTTTGGGGGCACTGTGGTGCCAATAAAAAGAATTTAGTATTGGGAACATCTACCAGTCCAGCCGTTGGGTGGCAGGCTTGCTGGGAGGGAGAGCGGGGTCATAAGGAATATACATCTGCCACATCTGGAGTCTGGTAATAATTTTTACTATCCAGGGATGAAAAGGGTTCATTTTATTTCTGTACTTTGAAACAGAGAAAAAGACTGACCAATCATCAACACTCATGGTGTCATAGGGCAGAAACAGGAGCTAATGTGGCCTTTCAGAAGAGGATCAGGGACTTATGGGAGTAAGTGACAAGAGTCTCTTTCCAATGGCTTCCCACAGCCTGTGTTCACAACCAAGCACTCGATTATTGAATCCAATTCATTTTTAGAAATGTTAAATGAGACACTGCCTTAAAACTACTTTTCTTCAGCAGAGGAGGATCCCAGAAGAGGATGAAGATGAGGGCCACAATGATGATGGAAATAAAAGCAATCAATAAAGCCAGCCTTATTACAGGTAGACACTAAGTTTGTGATGTGTATTTTGTCACCTACTTTTCATAACTTTCAATGAAACGGAAATCAAAGACAACATGGCTAGATACCTAGTCCCAATTCTCATAGCTAGTAGGCAGCTGAAATAGAACACGAACCAAAAGCTGGGTCAAATTCTAACATCTACTCTCTACCTTGGCACTTAGAGTGGTACATAAATAGGTGCTTAATAAACACTGGTAGCCAGGGGTGGGGAGATGGCTCAGTGGCCAAAGTGCTTGCTGTTTAAGCTTGCAGACTTGAGTTCAAATTCCCAGCCTTCACATAAAAAGCCACTGCAGGCCTATAACCCTGGTGGTGGGAGGAGCAGGATAGGACGCTCCTGGCAGCTCGCTGGCCAGCCAGTCTAGCCGAAGTGCTGGGCTCCACTCAGTGAGACCTCGTCTAACAAATAGTAGTGGAGAGCGATGGAAGAGGACAGCTGATATTGACCTCTGGCCTCTACACGGACAAGTACACACACACACACACACACACACACACACACACACACACACACACACACACACACACACACACACAGCCAAAGAAATAAAATGGCCACAGCAGATACACACTTTCTAAGATTTAGTCAACCAGATGAACTCATAATGAGCTTGCTTCTTCAATTGGTTAATTATCCCCCAGTCATTTAATATAATGGGAAAAGGTCATTAAAATCAAACGAGATCAATATTTTTCTGCTAAGGAATAAATGATTCTCACTTGCTTTGACATTTTTCCAAGATGAACACAGCTCTGTTCTTGTGTTTAGTAATCTGCTGGAGAAGGCACTCTGCTAACAGAAGGGTGCTTTTGTTCCTTCTGAAGAAAGTACAGCAATAATACAAGGATTTTTTTGTTTGTTTTTGTTTTTAATGCAAGGTCATTATTGTTATGGGCATCTGGTTTTGTAGTCTTAATGGAAATTGGGCTTGTGGTTTATAATTCATCTGTGAGATTTATATAAAGTCATGTAATTTTAAGAGTTGGCATATCTACTTCTATGATGGCCTTAGGAAAAATGTAAAGGGTCTCAGACGCACAGGGTCCAGGTTCCTTTGTGTTTCTGCACTTCACATATGCTGTTGGTCTGCTTTAAAAAAAACAAAAAGTATGAAGTTTTGCAGAAGTTTCCTGAAATTTGCTCCCCCTGCTGGCCGCTCACAGAAGCTGCCTGAGCTGACAAGAACCAGGATACATAAAGTCAAAGCGAGGGACAGGTTTACGCTGGTTGCAAAGCATGCTTTTAGCATTTAAAAAACGAACACTTCAAATCTGGGACTCAGGAATGTTGTTTGGCCTCCAAATATGGGAATCATTGCTAAAAGCATATGAAGAACTTGACATGAATCATGGATGTGGGTGGTGTGAGAGGACCCAGGGCTAGCCTTTGCCCTGGTCTCTCACTTTCTGTGACCCTGGGCAAGTTGCAACCATCACTGGCCTGGCATTGCCCTGTGGTTACCTCCCAATCTGAAAGACTGTGACTCTGCCATGAACTTAATTGGCATCTCTTTCCTGGAGGGGTTTATAATCTACTTGATGATAACAGACGAACTACCATAAGCCAATTAGAGAATCCATGTGCTGAAAGCCCTCATGGAAAAGGAACCTGAAGTGACCTGCGGAGAGGTGAGCGGCAGGGAAAGAACATTCTTCCCTGATACCTGCAATGGGAATTCTGAAAAATACTGATCTCATCGGTGGATTTTTTTTTCTCATGTTTCAATATTTTGGAGGATACAATTTTACCAGCAAGCCACCTAAATTTGTGTGAGGATGGGCTCTGATTTCCTTCTGTTCTTGTTTTGTTTTCTTGAGACAGGGCTTCTCTGTGTAGCCCTGGCTGTCCTGGAACTCGATCTGTAGACCAGACTGGCCTCGAACTCAGAGATTGGCCTGCCTCTGCTTCTGAGTGCTGGGATTAAAGGCGTGCGCCACCACACTCTGATTTACTTCTTACCTTCTTAACTCATGTGGTGTTAAAAGACTACAAATCCAAAGATGTCAAACAGTGTAAACAGTTCCTTCACTGAATTGTTCTTTATTTTTTCTAAGCTTTTCAGTGCCCAAATTGTGAACCTTCAGCGAATGAACAGCCAGGCCATTAAAGTCCTGTATGTTCGGCTCCTAAATTGAATGAAGTCTCTTATCTGTGCAACAGTGTGTCTTTCAAATGAGCATGATCACTGTTCAGCATGGGAAGTGCTTAGAAAGAAGAAGCTGGAAGGATGCTGGATGAGATTAGCTACTGGGCTATGCTCTTGCAGAAAATGGCATATCACATTATCAACAACAACAACATACAACTCATTTCCAGTTATTACTGACTGTAGGGCTTGGTTGTCATAATTATTAACAGCATAATATTGGTATTGAAGTAAATTCAGCGATTTTTAATAAGTTAGTAAGTACTGAATGCGACAAGTGGAAACTCAGGAGCCTTATTAGCAGATAGTATCCAATGGGAGCCTTTGGTGGTGGTGCTCCCATTTAGCAAGAGTTGACACACAATCGTGGCAATTATTTTCTGGATTCTTCTATGTATCTTCTTGAGGGTAAAGAACAATATTGCAGGCTAAAGTAGGATTTAAGATATTTAAGAATGGGGCAAGGACAGAAGAGAATGAGAAGGGAGTCCAAGACTATTGATGATGCTCAAGGATCACACAATTGTGCTGATCACTAACCGGGTAAGCGAGCGAAGAGGCTGCAATGAGCATGTGCCTGGCCTCGTGTGCACAGAGGGGACCACTTGCTGCCAGTCATTCAAAGCCTTGTTGAGATCTAGCCCAGGCCTTGCCAAGTCAGCAAACAGCCTGAGGTGACACTGTCATTTTCCCATTGTGTTCAAGTTGTCCTCACATAGGTCCTCTAGTAGACTGTCAATTCTCAAGGTTGACTTGAAAGCACTAAGTTATTTCTTCATTTCTAGATATCTTGCTCACGAGAGGCACCCAAGATACATTAGTTGGATACAGGACTAAATGTGTGAAATAGGGTTTGGCTGTATCAGGGAGGTAAAAATGCATAGAATCTTGTAGGGCAATCCTGAGATTAGTAAAATCAATCTGTAATTAGATTAATATAAATATTGATCCCAGGGCTAGGGAAATGGATTGGCCGGTTAAATTCTCACTGTGCAAGGATGAAGACCAGAGTTGAAATCCTCAAATCCCATATAGAAGCCATCAAACCCAGCAGCCTGCCTGCAGTCTTGCTGCCCTGGGAACAAGCTGGGTAGCCAGATTAGCCAAACAGTGATCACTGGGCTCAGTGAGACCATGTTTCAGTAAGTAAGGTGGAAAGTGATCAAGAAAGATAACTGGTGTTAATCTTGAGCATCCACACGAATACATATGCACACACAGACAGACAGACAGACACACACACACACACACACTTATGAGTCTACACACATGCAGACATGTATACACACATACATAAATGTAAGATCTTTTAAAAACTACCGATCCCTTGAATTGCACACCATTGACTATGAGCCCTGTTAATAGCAGAGACTCTCCCAGGAGCATCTAGCCTTTTGACATCATGACAGGGTGCTGTGGTCAACAGCTGTATTGGGTCCCTTTGGAGAAATCCTGATCCACAGATGCGACATGCCTGCAACCTTCCCTTTACCAGGCATGTTCTCAGGCACCCAGTTCACAGCATACTGCCCAACTCAAAAGTAGGAAATGGCACTAGAAACAACTGTAGTCTTGACAGCGAGTCTATTAAGATTAATTAATCCACTGCTTTAGGCTGCTTAGAGATAACTGTGGGCAGCCTTTGCTGGCTTATCTCAGATGGCCACGCAGCCAGGAAGCACACAACCTCTTTTGCTTGGAATTATCCTAAAACAAAAAACGTAACAAAATCTTCCAAAGAGCTAAACTAACTTGGAATGACCATACACTGTTGTCTATGGCCACATTCTCCACCTTTCAAAAATTTCACTCCCAGGGTCTTTAACCTCCACAAACAAGCAAAATAAAAAAAAAAAAAAGGCCTCAATGATGCCAACTTCAGCAGCACCTGTGAAGGCCCTGCTTAAATCCCCAGGAAATCTATACCCTAGAAAATCTGATGGATGTAAACCTAAATGCGGTTCAATACCATCAAAACAAAAGCCCTTGACTTATAAATCTTAAACCTTCAATTTCTCTCCCCACATCACACATAATACAGAGTAGTAAATCCCCAAATTTCCCAAAGGTCACAAGCTTGGCAATGGAACACGGCGTCCCTAGAGTGACGGTCCGGCGAGAGTTGGTGCCTCAGCTGTTCTGTGGGAGCTGGCTTCTCTGCTGGGAGCTAAAGGCGCCATGAAGGACTGCGATGGCAGAACACAGAGGAGGGTACACTCCTGGGAGAGCTGGTGGCACCCCAGATACCAGCAGCCAGGTGGTGAGAGGCACGAGGCCAGACATTCTGGCTTTGAGGAGCTGCCCTAGGGACTCTCGGTAGGGAAGTCCTGTGGCTCTCTGGCACCAGGGTGACAAAGTTTCTACCTATTTACAATAACAGTCGAAGAGCCAAGCCATCTCAGGCATGAGGAGCAGGGCAGGCAAGCAGCATTTGATGAACATCTTGTATAAATGTGGCAATCATTATGCTGTGTGTTTTCTCCTTAATTCTCACGCCACCCCACAAGCAGAAATGATTACTTCATTTAGAAGCAAACCAAAGCTTTAAAAAAAAAAAAAAAAAAGAATCTTCCTCAAAATGGCAAGTAGATACATTACAGATTCAGGACTCAAACCTGGGCCTGTCTGGGTTTTAACCCATTCTTAGCACACACCACAATGCCCTCTAAAAGGCAAAACTGTTTTTAGGCCTGAAGAAGATGAGGCTTCAGATCCAATCTTTGCATTCTAGGGGTGGGCTCTACCACATATTTTAGTTTGACTGTGGGGCTATGTTTGTACTACCAAAACAATCATTTCCTGAAGTCTGTCTAATACCTACATAGCAGTGATGCTACATTCAATAGATGCTTAATGAATGGGCTGACAAATATGAGTTGGTATGTGAGAGAATAAACGCATGATGAATGAATGAATGAATGAATGAACGAACGAACGAATGAAAGTTAAGGCTGACAGGCTCATCCTGCGACTGAGTCAGCAATGGTGGTTTTTTTTTTTTTTTTTTTTTTTGGTCCATCACTATAATCTCATACTTGGGAAAATTAACTTCAACACAAGCAAATGCTTTAGATGTCATTGTTCTGAAGGCCCTAGCTAAGTATCAAGCAGTCTTAATAATTTAGGCTCTGGTGATGATGGCATAAGGGGGTGGCATGTGGCAGAAAAAACCACTTACATCCCAACTCAGGAAGCAGAGAGAAAGCAGAGGGACTCCTGGTCCCCTTCAAGGGCATACCCATAGTGCTCTTGGAGCCTCTGTTGTACCCTCTGGGCCAAACAGCTGCCCTCTTCATTAATTCAGCCGTGCTGCTTGCCATAGACCATGCCAGCTGGTCTTGTTGACTGCTGACATTCCCTCAAAGGAGGAGAGAAGGAGAGGGTCATGGAACCCTCACCTGAGTATCCAGCTGCCCCTCTCCACTAGCTGTAATTGCCTTAATTACATGTGTCCTTAGGGTCTTGGGGAGGGACTAGTGTACAAAGTCTGGGTAAGACTTGGGGAAGGGGCTCCATCTACGCATGGGGAAGCCCTCATCCATGTTGGGGGAAGGCTTTTCAGTGAAGCTGCTCTGGGGATCACCCACACTCCCTCACCCATGCTCTGTCAGTAACCCCAATAAACGCACTGATTTCCCAGGGAGACCTTTGGTGGATTCAAACTTTGCTTTATCACTAGGACCAAAATGAGGAGGGGGTAGCTAGTGCATATCCTCCCCTAGGAAGAAAATTCTCTAAACAACCTCCCATTAGGCCCCACCTCTGACAGGTCCCATTCATTACTTCCTAATACCGTGACCATAGGGATAAAGCCTTTGGAGACTTGTCTCCAAAGCCACAGCACTCACACTGACACTGACCGGTCAGTGCCAGACTTACAAAAAACCAGGAGGACCTGGTACCCACTACGTTTTGAGACATCTGACATGCTATTTTGGTATCTGGAACAACAGCCTTGGTGTGGGGTTGGTCTGAGCTTCTTTAGTGGCAGTGGCCCACCTAACATGATGCTAATTTCTACCGGAACTGAACTCAGTCTGAAGGCAAAGATTCTGTTGGAAAGATGCAGCTCAGAGGAACAGATATGAAAGCAGGGGTTATCTGGACTGATGAGAGTTATTTCACATTTCTGTGATACAGGTTTAAAACGGAAACATTCTCAAAGTCAGAAACAGAAAACATTGCTGCACTTTCCGTTTTGAAAATGAAACATTGATTGTTTGTAGAAGAGATGCTTAATTTGGGAGATAAGGAGAGAATTCCTTTCTGCAGCCTGAAGGAGCTAATTAAAAAGTGTGGAGGCAGTGATTATGTACTTAAAAGTATTGGATAGGCCCTTCCTGTTCCATGGGTAGATAATTACATGGCCAGCTCTCATTTACCAAAAGTGTTAGACACTTGGTTCAGAAATGCCCTTCTGCCTTTCCATCTCTTACTGTTCAGGGACTCTGGTCAATTCCTTGGGCTCCTACACACTCACAGAGGTGATAAGACCTCATACAATCAGTTCAACGATGAGAGCGAGGCCACGTGGTTCACGGGTCACCGTTAAAACCCACCCAGACTCATTTTGGTACTGTCCCTACAGCTCTTCAGGGCTGCCCCTCACTCTCACCACTCAGAACTCACTGCAAGCTTTTATAAGGGAGCTAAACATAAAACATCGTCTGCATAATGAAACACTAATCCCGAGAGTGTGGCGCCCACGACACACATGAATGCTAGACAGAAGATAACTAAATGTCTAGACTTATTCAAACCTGTTTTCAGTAGTTCAAATTTGTACTAGCTGCTTTCACAGCCCAAGAAGCAGACACTAGCTTAAAACCAGACACACACAAACAGATCGACAACAAGCTAGCCCTCTGGTACCTCCTCATCCAGGTCTTTCTGAGTTTATCTACCCACACACGGTAACAGCTTCTTAAGCAAACACCAGCTTTCTAAAGATATACACTGTTTGAAGCACCCACAAGAAAAGCCTTTGCCCTTCCTTTGATTCAATACATCGGTGGGCTGGAATTTTTCTAATGGATCCCACTTCCCAGCCTTTTCAAATTAAGTTACCAAGATGGTATACTTTAAGAATCTGTGGATTTGTGTGTGTCACAATGGGCTAAGAGCTTAGCTGTGTGATTCTAGAACAAACATAAGTTATAATTAGCTAAGGACCAATAGAGTCTACATCTGTAGGTTCCCCACACACAGATTAACCAACTGCCAATCAAAATTATTTTGGAAAAAAATGTAGAATGTTCCCCCAAAAGCAAAACTTGAATTTTCCATACACTGAGTACTGTGTCAAATCCACCTGGCTGGAGTGATGGGCAGCCACTGTTATTGAGCATTTTAAGCAATCTACATAAAATATATGAGAAACTAGGCACAGGTTACATTCAGTGAGTACACCCCTCTTATTTAGTGACTTAAGCAACCTCAGATTTTGGTATTTACAGGTGGATGTAGCTCCCCCACCCCGAGGATATCAAAAGACAACTCTTCTCCATGTCCGGCTTTGTACAGGAACCGTAACATTGCCTCATTTAGTTTCTATGACAATCCTGTGACATATCCATCTCCTAGTAATAAAACCAACTATTTGCCACGACACCTTGGTTTCTACAGCCAATGTAGTAATTTGAAAACATAAGGGATAAAATGAGAGAGTAGTATTAATATTATGCTGTAAAACAAAGCTGTTTATGATTTCACCCATGAGCAACCGCTCAAGGTTTTCTCCAGGCCGGAGAGAGACAACGCTTGGTAGAAAGCATGGTAGAAAGTGAGGAGACAAGGAGCCACAGCTGACTCTTGGGTCCCCCTCACCCAGCCTTGGGAAAACATGCGGATGCCTCATGTGACAATCTTACATACCGGATGCCCACGTGCTGGAGTACATTCATGAACATTTTTATTGCTGGGAGGCTAGTTATGGCAAAAGCAAATGCCCGGCCTCCTTTGCTCTGTGGATGCCAGGCCTGTCCTGCTCCCCATGTGAAGAAAGAGATCCCGAGGGCTCCCTGCACTTCTGCTGGGGTCAAAAGGATCTCAAGGCAGGGACATAAAGAGAAAATATTCAACTTGTTCTTTCTCTTCTTTTAAAATGGGTGCTGGGAACTGGCGGAGAGCGGAGGCAAAGGTCTCAGGAAAACTGTTTCATTTATCCATGAAAACGTTAGTCAGTTCTCTTTCACAAACCTCTCTCCCTGCAGTGTGCCCTACGAGCAATGTTGGTTTTCTGGTTTCTGTGGAATAATGTTGATGAATTAAAAAAAAAATAACTCGATAGTTTATATTGATTTAATTATAGTGAGGACTTGCAGTAAGGTGGCTTATTTCCTGGAAGACTTCATAATTTCACGTAAAATGACTTCTTCCTAAACTGTCTAAATTGGAGAGATTTGGCTAGCTCAATAATTAATACTGCATCTCACATCTTTCCCCTTTCTCCTCTCCCTGGGGCCTTTTGAAGAAAAAGATTTGCTGTAACCATGGAGCAAGCAATGGGGAAATCTATAAAATATAAGAACTATATGCACTTTACAAGGCTGTGATGGGGGAATCTAAAAAAAAATATCTGAAAAAAAAAACACTCAGTAGAGTGTCTGGCATGTGTTCAATATACATAAATGTCAACTATAATTATTAATCCTCTTGGGTCATGAACCTAAAACAATTTCCAACTTAGCTTGCCTGGATACTCATGTAATCCTAGCACACAATCGAGCCTTCCTAATCCCATCCCAGTTCCCTGTACTTTATTTACCTGGGTGTCTTGTATCTTTCTCCCTACAGTCTAGCTGTGTATATACACATTGGAATTCCTCTGTTGGACCATTTTCATTATCACCAACATCCAGTAGAATGTGGCTCACACCTCACACATGCAGGCTTTTCATTAAGTATTTATTGGACAAATACATGAATACAAGCAATACTTGTACAAGTGAATGAGTAAATATATGATGGAATACATCCTCAAGTGTACCAGCTGGGATATAACAGATGCCTTCCCTACCTGGTGTGTGTGTGTGTGTGTGTGTGTGTGTGTGTGTGTGTGTGTGTGTGTGTGTGTGTGTATGTGCATGTGAACATGCTGCCAGGGATTAGAGCTAGGGCATTGTGCATGCCAGGCAAGCACTCTATCACTGAGCCACACTTCCATCTCTTACAATACATAATCTTTTGTTATCTTTCCTTGAAATAAACATGTATCCTTCTGTCAGACCCCAATTCATTCTCTACTTCTTTTTAAGGGATAACTGTTAGAGGTCCAGTTTGTCTTGATTAATCTCTAATTAGTCTATGAATCAACTATGAATCAGATGGAGTTCCATCCATTCTGCATACAGACAGATCATGTAATGTTGGTAGGTCCCAGAATAGAAACATTTCTAGAAATCAGGGGAAACTTTGGTCACAAAGGCAAGGCAAACATCTCTGCTTTTCAATTTATGAATATTACAACTATCCACCAAACAATTGGTGAATATCTTATAAGAAACCCAGGATGCATTCTCAAGGAGGTGAATAAAAAATGATCAATGTTAAGGCTGGAGAGATAGAGGTCAATGGTTTAGAGCACGTACTGAATTTGCAGAGGACCCAAGTTCAGTTCCCAGCACCCACATGGTAGTTCACAACTGTCTGTGACTCCAGTTCCAGGGGATCCGATGCCCTCTTTTGGCTTCTCTGGGTACTGACCAGCCGTGCACATAAAAACATTCTGGCAAATGCTGACACATATACACTAAAAATAAACGAATGTTTAAAAAAGATGTTCAATGTCTCATCCTCAAGGGAAATTACTGTCCATAAAACAGAACTCTGTATAGACACCAGAATTTAACAATGACATAAGAATATGTTCATCTGAACAATACTGTCAAAAATCCCTGCTGCTTGAGTCCACCTCTCCAACCCACCAGAGAGCACAGGAAGCTTGTTGTGAAGAATTAGAAACTGTTCATCCTGAGCAGCTTTTATAGGGTAGATCCTCATTCTTTGGCCTAGTTGGCCATGACCCAAGGACTTTCTTTTTGGTATAGAGAGATATGGGATAAATAATAAGTTAACACCCATTCAGCACATCACCTGGTGCACAGGTGGCAGCCAGCAGATACATGATATCAACACAAATGATAGATGATAGAAAGTCACATGCTAATACAGTCTATCACTCTCACTAATGTCGTGAATGCAGTGGAGTTCACCACAGCATGAGCATTCTGTGGTGGTTTGAATAAGAATGTCCTTTATGGGTTCCTGTATTTCAATACATTGTCCCCAGTTACTAGAGCATTTAGGGAGGTTTAGGGGGTGTGGTCTTGATGGAGAAAGTATGTCACTCAGGGTGGGCTTTTCTTTTCTTCCAGTTAATATTTCAAAAATATATTTTTAGGGACTGAGCCATGGTGGTGCATGCTTTTAATTCCAGCACTTGGAAGGCAGAGGCAGGCCTATCTCTGAGTTTGAGGCCAGTCTGGTCTACAGAGTGAGTTCCAGGGCAGCCAAGGCTACACAGAGAAGCCCTGTCTTGAAAAACCAAACCAAACCAAACCAACAAACAAAAACATTATATACATTTTAAATTAAAATAGAATTATATTACTCCCCCCCCACGCCTGCTTCCCTCCAGCGCCTCCCATGTACTCTCCCTCCAATGCCTACAATGTCCACCCCCCAACAAATCGATAGTTTCTTTTTCTTTATTACTGTTATACACGTGTGTGTATGTGTGTGTGCATGTGTGTGTGCGTGCGCGTGTGTGTGCGCATGCGTGTGTGTGTGTGCGTGTGCATGTGTGTATGTGCATGTGTGTGCGTGTGTGCGTGCGCGTGTGTGTGTGTGTGTGTGTGTGTGTGTGTGTGTGTGTGTGTGTGTGCCTGAACAAATATATAAATAAGCCTGCTGAGTCTGTTTTGTTGTTTGTGTGCATTATGGTTCAGGGCTGACCTCTTTGTGTTGGATAACCGATAAGGGGCTCTCATCGCTGAGATGAGCCATTTCTCTGTCTCCCAGCAGTCATTAGTTGCTGGGAGCCCTCAGTCTAGTTTTTATCTGAATCTGTCAAATGTTAATGGACTAGACATCGTTAATGTAATCTTGACTGTGTATATTGTATATACTTACTGGATATAATTTTTCTTGTATTAGTTATAAGCTTTTTTAAATTTTAGACAAAGAGAGGAAATGTGGTATTGTATTCCCACAAATATTGTGCATGCTAATAAACTTATCTGGGGTCAGAGACAGAACAGCCACAATATTAAACATAAAGGATAGGCAGTGGTAGCACACACCTTTAATCCTAGCATTCCGGAGGCAGAAATCCAAGTGTTCAAGGATACAGAAAGGCATGGTGACTCATCATGCCTTTAATCCCAGAAAGCAAGCCTTTAATCCCAGGGAGTGATGGTAGAAAGAAGAAAGGTATTTGAGGCATGAGGACCAGAAACTAGAAGCATTTGGCTGGTTAAGCTTTTAGCTGGTTAAGCTTCAGGCTTTTGAGCAGCAATTCAGCTGAGACTCATTCTGGATGAGGACTCAGAGGCCTCCAGTCTGAGGAGACAAGACCAGCTGAGGATCCAGCAAGGTGAGGTAGCTGTGGCTTGTTCTGTTTCTCTGATCTACCAGCATTGACCCCAGTAACTGGCCTCAGGTTTGATTTTATTAATAAGAATTTTAAGATTCATGCTACATAGGACCTTTATCGTAGAAGGAGAGTGCCAACTCCTTCATGTTGTCCTTGCAGTGCTACATGCACATCATGACACCATGGCACGTGCATGCAAGCATACACGCACAACAAATAGATGAATGTATCTGAATGAAAAAAAAAAGATTGAGGATGGAGAGGGCACAACTCTAAACATTTGCATATTCTCATTAAATATAGCTCAGCGACTCTTTAATATAGAGTATCTGAAAAAGGATCAGCTTGGAAGTGAAGCTGGTATTCTGCCTATGTCTACACAGCTTGCATAGAACCAAACTTCCAGAAACAATCGGGCTCCTCTACCTAAAATGGATAAACTCAGAACCAAACAATCCACCTCTCACAGTATCCCGAAGCCAACTCTCATTTGTGGTGACTGTGACAAGGCTTTACTCTCAGATCTGAAGTAATTATTAGAAAGCTAGAAAACTGACATTACTTTGGGGAAGCTGGGAGATGGTTTCATAGTCTAAGTTGTCACTAGATAGAATGGCCCATAAAAATAACATGGGGGACTATTACCTTACAACAGAACATATAAAGTCTGCTTCAGTCTCCCCATCTGTCTGTCTGTCCCTCTCCCCATTCCTCCCTCCCTCCCAATCTAATCAAATATTAAAGCTGTGAAGAGATAAAAGTCCCCTCCAGTTTCACATCTGATTTCCCCATGGGACACTGGCTTACATGTGATATGGTCACATTTCCTGACTCGTGGCAGGAACCACACTCTGGCTGTATGTTAGTACTCCCCCACTAAGGTCACCAGGTGGAACATGGTAGACACCAACCGAGGCTTAGCTCTTTCTTGGCTTATTCGATCCCTCCAACTCAAGCCGCCCTGGCCTTTCTCTGCAAGGTTTTTCTCCAAGGCAACGAGAGATGCGAGTTCACAGGTATCTCAGGGCGATGCTGCTCAAACTGAAGCCATCTCCCTCAACCACCCAGTGTCACTTTAACAGTAGCATGGACACTGAGTGGAGCCCAGAAGCTGACTGCTTACAGTTACATTTGTCCCCGCCCACTTTGGACAAACAGGGACTAAAATATGTAAGTTTTAGAAAATGGGCTGCTTCAGCCCTGAGACTGGGAGCTGGAAATAAATACACTCGACATTTTAGGATTGAGTCTTTCCTGGGCATTGAGTCTCTGAATGGGCATTTTTTCCCCCAAAATAATTTAACTATAGAATTAAACACTGGGTTGCCTCCTACTCTACAGGGTTAGACCCAGGCTTGAGTGGAGGAAAAGACACAGGGACACAGCTTCCTGTTTGTTTGTGGGGTGATGTGCGTGTGCACAACATACTCACACTTGTGGGAGGTAAGTGCAACTGCAGACAGGTGTACAGAGGGGAGTGTGCATGTATAGGCATATGTGCAGGATGAGGACATATACACACAAATATATATATGTATATATATATGTATATGTATATATATTACATATTCAAGCACAGAAAGATGCATACATTATCAAACATGAGGAATGGGTGTGTATACACATGTGGGCATGAGTGCACACACATGTGTATGGTTGTGAGTCTTCTACACTGTTAGAACAAGTATACATCTATAGTTTCCATGTGTACAAATATGTGGGGTTAACATGCAACATACAAACATATAGGGGTGAATATACACATACGCACACATAAGAGAATATGCACATGCATTCATCTGTGCAATCATGAATGCATTCTTATGTGTGTGGCCGAGCATGCAACATACACATGTACAGGGTTTGAGAATGCATGGGCAGGGATGTATATACAGGCACATACGGGGACCATGAAGGCTGTGTTCTTACAGAGTGGCTGAATACATGCAGGAACATTCCTGAATACTAAGTGGGTAGCAATCAGGACAACCTCAACTCTGACAAATGAAAATCAGCCCCAGTGAAGTCCCAAACAGATGTTTTCCTGTGGAAGTAAACATAGAAAACAATGCAGGTGGGTGCAATTCGACATGTAAGCCTATTTCATAGCAACTTTTTTTTTCTAGCACACTGATCCAGTACCTAATATGCTAATACCCATCACAAAGACAGTCTTGAGAAGGATGTTCAACTTCTGATGTAAGTATGGGTGTGTGTTTTGCCTTTTTTCTGCTACCGAGGGCGGCTGAAGCATCTTTTTTCCCTTCTGAGTTAGAACACAGCAGCCTCAGTGTACTGCTGAGGGCTATCCTTTTGAAGTTCCAGAGATAGCTGGGTAGACTGCCTCAACAAATAGCAGATGCTCGGATAGTTTAGCAGCAGGATTACGAGAAGGCTTTCACCAACACAGGTTCAGGGGGGTGGTGATGGTGCGGAACCTATAGTACGTGTGGCACACTACAGATCACTCTTTCTCCTCTCTGCCTGCCACGGTATCATAGGAACTCCCATCCCCTATAACCTCTGTGGCTTCCAGAGCCTTTGCCTGAAGGATATGGCCATTCCTGGGGCAATTTTAGCTGCTTCTAGGTACCTTACTGCTATTTCTCTGGACCAGTTGGTGCTTTCTTGTACTTGGGATACTCACTGGTCCTGGCAATTTTGTAGTGATGGATCTCACCCCACTTCTATGGGAACATTTCTCTAAGGGGTTGACTGGTAGCCAGAGGAAGGGGTCCTTCCATGGCTCAGGAACTCAACCACAATCCTGGAATCTAGCTAGCCAAGCACCCTGTCTCCCACTATGAATCAATCCCCTTTGGTTAGCACTTCCCCCTCAGGACAGCCTCACAGGTGGGAAAACGTTACCCCCAACAGACCTCCAGCAGCCCAGGGACTCACTGTCCAGACTGACTCTGTCACTTGTGTCCCCTCTATCCCCTCTATCTTTCCGAACTTGGAAAACATGGTCTAATTTTAGTTCCACATTTTCACATGTCAGAAGGTAAACAAGAATGTTGCCGGTTTATTACTGAAATGTCTTTTCAATAAGGTGACTTAAAAAATATATATTGCCCAAGATGGTTGATCTGAGTCAGACAAGGAATTCTGGAGACAGAATTATAAAATTCATTTGAATAGAAAGTCAATCGGGGAATGTTGTGTAACCGCACGCCAACCTCTAGAAATTACAATTTATGTGTTACCCCTCATTCTGAAAATCCAAGAGCTGCATCTGGCCTGTGCCTGCTCAAGTGTGAGCTGAACAGTCTTGAAAACCTTGTCATTTTGCATCAGGCAATTTCTCACTACCATCCTGTATGTATGACGTATGCACCGTCCTGCCTGAATCTCATAATCAAGTGCTCATCACCTATCCGTCATCGCTCCTGCTGTTCTGAAGACGCAAAGGAGATGAATGGAGGTGCAGCCACGTCTCATCTTTTCCCTTCAGCCACTCCTCTGTATGACTTCCTGATACTGCTGAAGAACCTGAGGCTCTCAGCAGTCAACCAACCAACCAACCAACCAACCAACCAACTAACCAACCAACCAACCAACCAACCATCCTGAACAGGGTCCTCACAACAGTGCAGTGACGTCATCCTGTCATCCCAGGGTTTACTAGCTCCAAACATCCTGGCTACCAAAGGGCTCTCTATTCTACCCTAAGAGAGTGGTGGTGCATCCCCTGCCACGTAGGGTTTGAGGTACATGTGAAAATTCACATTCTCTTATTGCATTCCTGGCTACAATGCCACTCCTCAGAAGGAAGGAGACCCAGAGAGAATTAAGGATAATTTAAGGTGGATAGGGCCTCACCTGGTTTAAAAGCTCTCAAGTGTGTCAACTTGGGAGAACAGGGCAGGAAAGGAGGCAGGTGATGCTTTATGAGTGCCCCGACATTAAGTAAAGAGGATTCCAAACAAGCACATGGCTTAAGCTGCAGTCTGGAACTAATGGAACCCATCTCCCTGCAAGCATGGTCGAGGACAAACACCTACTGTGACAATTCGATAATGTTTTCCTGGGTCATTTGTCTTTTGTTTCTCTCAGGGCTGGGGATGAAACCCAGGACTTCGCACACATGGGGCAAATGCTCTCACCCTGAGTACGGCCCATGTTTCACTTTCTGTTTTAAGACAAAGTCTTACTAAGTTGCCCAGTCTGGCTTTACACTAACTCTGTAGTCCAGGCAGGCTGTGAACCTGTGATTCTCCTGTCTCAGTCTGAGTAGCTGGGACCCCAGGCCTGCACCACCAGATTCAGTTGAGTCACATTTCTTAACACAGCAGACCTAAGCCGCTCTGCTATTGAGCCAAACTCCCTGTCTAGATGAGCCCTGTGAGCATGCGCATTCCCGAGGCCACTGGCTATGCAGACAGAGCTTTAGAAGAACACATTATACAAAGACCTTATACCTCCTCAAAATGAATTGACATTCTTGGGAATCACCTGATCCTTCAGGCCACCCAGGAGGAGCAGGGTGATAATGAAGGTAAAATCAGGACAGGGGAAGCAGTTTGTCTTAAGCCAATAGAAAGCAGATGGCAAAGTGCAGCCTGCGACTCTGAACCACGGCTCTGTTTTGCCATAGTTACTGCAGTGCCATCCACATGGCAAGGGGAATCAGAGCTATGATACCAAATGGAAGGAGGGCAACAGTACTTGAGCTGGGTGTGTGCACAGATCTGGAGTGGAGCCCGCACACGCAGTATTGTGTGACTTGTAACTATAAGGTGGCTCATTTGGAAAACTACAGGAAAAGAGGCTTTTTCCCATGAAACACCCTGCCGAAATTCTCACTTTACTCTCCCAATTTGTCCTGGGCCATACCAGCAAAGCCTTGGCATTAAATACTCATATTTCAGTTCACTGGAAGACTCTGCCAGTGTTTGCACTGCTGGGCACAATCGTTCAGAGACCCTCCTGACTCATAACACAGATGCTATTGCTGTGAGGAACAGAATGGGATTCTCTATCTTGTCCTTATGTGGACTAGTTCTTTCTACTTGAGTGTGATCGCAATACCTGACAGGCATGACTTGGGTGAGGAGATGTTTGCTTTGGTTTCATGTTTCGAGGGTTTTCCACCATGGTAGGGAGGCAGGGAGGTCATTGTGGCCCCAGGAGTGCCTGACAGAGGCTGTTCATACCACGGTGGACCAGGAAGCAAACAGTGAGATGAAGAGTGGCAGGAATAGCATACCCCCAAAGACCTACCCCCACTAACCTACTTTTCCTGCTAGATCCCACCTACTAATGTTTCCACAATGTTCCCAAACAGTACCAATCAGCTGAAGACCAAGTGTGCAAAGCATATCCAAAGCCTAACTCCATTCACCCTTCCATCCAGAATAGAGCTTAGATTAGGAAGCTTCTGGAAGATATGGCTAGCAAGGGCTCTAACAAGGAGCATCTGCTGTCACCTCTGGATGCATCAGAAGCCAAGATGAAGAGAAGAGAGCCTGGGGGAAAAGAGGATGCACTGTGATCCTGGACTCTGAAGGGAATCTCTGGGATGGGTCTCTCAGCATCTCCAGGACTCAGAACAACTCTGGTCACTACTAAAAACAGCCCCATCCAGAGAGCTTCTCCTGAGGACCTTCCGGGTCCATCTGATGGCACTAGACCTGTGTTGGTGACTCTGAAGCATCCTGCAGCAAGAAACCCATATGAATACAGTTTCAGCCACCCCTGTAGACTGTTCTAGAAGGTACTCATTGCATACACACTCAGCTAATCCCAGGGTGATTTCCCAGCTGCCCTTTCTCTTCTAAAATGTTATACCATAAGGTCTCCAAATTGTTTTAGGAAGTGTTGAGTTCAGAGTTCTGTGCAACCAAGTGAAACAAATATCTTGCAATGTTTTATATTTCAAAAATCCCCCCTGCAAATACTAATTTCACATATGGGGAGAAGGGGTCCCCACTTCATATCATAAAGCCAAAATGTTCACCCAAGGTATGAATCGTAAGTCAAGGCTTAGTAAGAGTCATTTGGAAGGACTATGGCAGGACCCTGTGGAGCCTTACTTGGTGGCTGGTCCTGTGGTGCCTTAATTGACTATGAGCACAGTTGCAACCCCCAATCACTGTTTCATACCCGAGGCAGACAACCCTCTGTTGCAGCGCTCTCTCTCTCTCTCTCTCTCTCTCTCTCTCTCTCTCTCTCTCTCTCTCTCTCTCTCTCTCTCTCTCTCTGTGTCTGTGTGTGTGTGTTGGGGGCCAGCATAGAGTCTGTACACTGTATCAGAATAGTGACAGTAGAATTTGACTTCACAGCCAGCCTGGTATGAACTCCTATCTGCCACAAGCATATGGTATGAGCCAGGCTGGAGCAGATCATGAGGGAAGGCTCCGTGGCATATTTGCCCACAATACTGCTGCAGACAGGACTTGGGGAGAGTGCCAGGCAAGGCACTCATCCACTTCACCCTGGAAGAGAGATCATGTGGGGGCAAAGAAAATCTGAAGATCTTCTGAAGACGGAAGAAGTATTACTGTATAATCAGGAGGAAGAAGCCACTTAGAGGGAAGGCGGTGGATTCTGTCATTCATTTGGACAAGGCTTCTCAGCAAGAAAGGGCCATAGGCAAGGGAATTGTGGGGCAGTACAGAGGGAAGAGTAGTGTGACACCAGCCAGGCACATTCGAACAAGAAATCACAGTTACAGACCTTATGGAGGAGCTGCTGGTTAGCTACCCTGGCCAAAGGCAAATGCTGATTGGATCGGTTTTCTGAGGGAAACAGACAGTTCTTATGCAGACAGATGGAGGACACATCTCTAGGAGGAGGCTATGTTGTTCATGTGTGAAGTGGTCATAGCCAAAGAGTAATAGCGCCAAGCCATGTATGTAAGCAGACACCACCTGGCATGCCTGTGGTGATGGTGGTGGTGGTGGTGGTACCATTAGACCACATGAGCCTTCAACTTCACATCTCTCTCCCTGTCTCTCCTTCTACCCGATACCTCCATCTGCTTTGATCCTTTTCCCACCTTTTAGATACATCTTACCCAACAGGAAGCAAGACAGAGATCAGAGTAACCAAAAGCAGGGGCCTTGGAGAGGGCTCAGTTGGCAAAGTGCTTGTGTTAGCGTGGGGATCTGAATTCACACCCCTGGCACTCATGTACAGAGATCAGCCTGATGGATGGTATGTGCTTGAAATTCCAGCACTGGGAAGGAGAAGAGAGGAGGATCCTGAGGCTTGTTGCCCAGACAGTCTAGCTGAGCTCCAAGTTCAGTGTAGAGACCATGCCTCAAAAAATAGAGGGGAGAAGAATTAAGGAAGACACCCAGTGCCAAACTCTGGCCTCCACATGGATACCACACCCACACATGACCAAAGGTTACCTAATTGAAGAGGACTAAGTCAGAACAAGCTCTTCTAGGCCCCTATAAATCTCTTCTCTGTACACAGCCAATGTGAATGAACTAGGGTGTACCTGAGTAAAGCGGGAGTTTGCACGAGTGTACAGTACAGATCTGGAAGTGGAACTGTGCACGGCCAGAGCTCTCTCTAGCATAGACGTGGCAGTCACTCCCCGCCAAGAAGACTTTTTGCATCAACGCAATGCAAGCTTTTCAACCTCATGATAGTGATAGTTTGAGCTGAGCAGTTCTCTGGGGTGGGGTGTGATATGAGTCCAGGATGCTCTTAACAGAGTCTCTGTTCATCAGACACCTGTGCTGTGCTCATTCCTCCTCAGCAAATATGTCTCCAGGCACTGGCAAGGGCTCACTGTCGGGTCATGGCAACATCATGACCCGGGACACAGAATCAGGTGAGTTTTTACACTGCGTTATCTGCTTCCAAATGGAACAGTGCCCTTGCATGCGTGTGCACCTACACGTGTGAGATCCATACAAGGCATGCTGCCTTGCAAATTCTTTGTAACCAAGTTGTGGATTAGAAATGAAGTCTCTGAGCCGGGCGGTGGTGGCGCACGCCTTTAATCCCAGCACTCGGGAGGCAGAGGCAGGCGGATCTCTGTGAGTTCGAGGCCAGCCTGGGCTACCAAGTGAGCTCCAGGAAAGGTGCAAAGCTACACAGAGAAACCCTGTCTCGAAAAACCAAAAAAAAAAAAAAAAAAAAAAAAAAAAAAAAAAAAAAAGAAATGAAGTCTCTGACTTGCTGCACATCGCAAGTGTCAATGGGCAGCACACAGGCTTAACCACAAGACTGTGTTCAGGAGTTTTCAGAACTGTGGTCCATGGTGAAGTTTTACAGATGAGAGGAAAATCAAGTTCATTTCTGTATCCATTTTTTGTTGCCTAATTATGCACAATTTATTCTACCAATGAAGAGCAATTCCAAATTATAACCCTAGAATTTCTTCTTCTTGAAAGACATTATCTGTTTATTGATTGATTGATTTACTGAAGACAGGGTTTCTCTCTGTGGAGGCCAGAGGCTAACCGTGAGTGGCATTCCTCAGTGGCTGTCCACATTTTTTTTTGTTTTGTTTTTGTTTTTGTTTTTTTGAGACAGGGTTTCTTACTGGCTTAGAATTTGCCAAGCAGGCCAGCAAGGCCCAGGAGTCTGCCTTGTCCCTGCCTCCCCAGCCCTGGGATTACAGGTACCTTGTGGTGGTCATGTTTGCTGGGGAGCCAAACTCAGGGTCTTCTTCACTGGCTTCTCCCCAGCCCCCTCCCTCCTGTGTCGTGCATGGACATGAGACACAAGCTCATACATACCCACTCTACCATCTTCCCCTAAACTCGATTACAGAAGTCCAAGACACGGTGAGACTCGTTTCTCATTTTTCACACTTACGTTCGTGCATTCTGCTGTAAGTGCTTCTCAGGCTTGGGCAGCACATCAAAGGATCCGATACTCTACCCTAACTCCGGGGCTTAGGGCTCTAGAAGCTGAGCTGAAACTCTCCAGTAGAGGCTCCTGAGAAACAACACTGCTCACAGATGCATGCTGTATGATTGTGCTTGGCTAACCTTTTGCACCCTGAAGAGAAAGCAGGCATTGAAAGACTGTTGAATGATATTCCACAGGGCTCCAGCGGTTTTGTAACACTCTGATTTAGAAACACATGGAAAATTCCTCATAGACTTTCAGCAGCAAGGGTGAGGCCTTGCTGTACACCAAGTTATTTTGTAGACTTGAGTGAACAGATCTTTATATCAACAAATCTACCTGATGGGGGAGTTTAAGGGCTGGGTCTTTTGTTTTGGGGGAAGGGTATTGGTTAGTTAACCCAGGCTTTGTGCATGCTGGGCAAGGGCTCTACCACTGAGCAACAGCCACAGTTCTCGTCTTACTCTTTATTTTGAGGTAGTGTCTCTCAGTTGTCTAGGTTAGCCTTGAACTCTAGCCTAAACCAACCTTGAACTTGCGATCTTCCTGTATCTACCTCGAGTGGCTGGGATTACAGGTCTATGCTCTGGGTCTTATTGGACTGGTTTTTTTTTCTTCTATACATAAAATAGTCATAAGGCATAAAAGGATGAGTAAAATATGACCTCATCTCTCATATTACACCAGGAATACCTGAGTTAGTACTTAATGGTTGTAAAACTTTACAATTGTTTAATCCTCACTAGAGTTTTGTGTGGTGACTTGTTTTTTTGCAAGTGTTTGTATGTATATTGTACTGTGTTTATGCATGTTTGCATGCATGTAGGCATACACATATGGGTAAATGTGTACATGTGTCTAGTGGTCAAAATTGGGTATCTTCTGTGGTGACTCTCCACTTTATATATTGAGGCTAGGTCTCCCACATGGACCCAGAGCTTGCCTATTTGGCTAGTCTGGCTAGCCAACATTCTCAGGGGATCCACTGTCTCCACTTCCACCCCACTGGGATTACAAGCAGGTCACTACATTCACCCACATTTAAGTGGTTTTTGGGGATCCAGACTCCAGTTTAGGTCTGAGTGACAAGCCCTTTACTCAGTTCCAGTACTATTCATTTTTCACAGTGCTAGGAGTTGAACCCACGCATGTGAGGCAGACAACACTCTACCAACTGAGCTATATCCCCCAAGCCTCTGTCTTTGTAATTCTTCAGCCAAGTTTGTACATGAGGAATTAGACACAGAGAAGGTAGGCACTCACTCCACGTGCAGAGCTCGTGGGAGGGAGGGGATCTGTAGGCCAGCCGGTTCATACCGGGTAACCAAACATCTTGTACAAGTATTTTGTACAATTTGGGAAGTAATTATAAGTAGATGAAGTAATGGGAATGGGGGGGGGGTTTCCAAAGTGTCAATAGTGGCTTTTGGTGTGTGTGTGTGTGTGTGTGTGTGTGTGTGTGTGTCTGCCTGCATGTGGGCATTCATAGAGTCCAGAGGACACTACTGAGTGTCCTAGCACTCTTCTCTATGCTTAGCTTTTTATGTAGAATCTGGGGACTTGAACTCAGGTCTTCATGCATGTCCAAGCAGGCACTCTTACCAGCTAACCCATCTCCTCAGCCGCATACTTCATCTCTCTCCTGTTATGATACAGCAGCAGGCCTTCCCCTGATGTCGAGCAGATGCCAGGGCTATAGCCTTGGCTTTCGTAGTCTCCTGAACAGGGCCAGATAAGTGTCTTTATAAATTACCTGGTCTCAGACATTTTGCTCTAGCAATGAAGTTGGCTTATGACATCTGGATGCCTGTTGCCGCGTTTGTTCCAGGTGAAAAGAGCAAAGGCAATTCTGAGGAGCCACAGGCTGAGCTGCATCTATTGGGCACCCCCTACGTCTTCCAAATCCCTTCTCTTTACAGAGTGATGAGACCCTACATCTCACCAGCAACATAAAATACACTAAGAAAATTGACAGTAGTCAGTAACAGGATGTTCAAAGTCATTTTAACATGAAAAAGAATCGATAGTATCAGAGTTTCCTCTAACAATGAACGACAGGAGGATAGATATCAGAAGGGTGGCAGATAATCGGGGCCTGGATCTATAAATTCCTAGCTGGAGGCTAATTCTAGAACATCACGGTTGTAAGCCTATGAGCTTTCAAAGTTTATGCTTGCAAAGTGACAGGGAGCCCTAGAGGAAGTAAGCAGCTCAGTCCACCTGGTAGATTATTTACTATTTTTGCCATGGGTATTGAGACAGAACAGTGAAACTATAAGGGAAGGCGCCTTCTGATAGATCACTGGGACCCAAAAGTCCTGTCCAGTTTGTATACACGTTTAAAGGAAACAGTTGATGGGCGAAGCAGGGCCGGTTCTTCCTAGGATGTGTTAAGATGTTGACCACTGTGATCTTCCTGATAGCTGCAGTCATTAGCCCTATGGTTTTCCCCAACAACCACCCAAAAGAAAGGCTATAGAAAGAGGGAAGAGGGGCTAGCAGATAGCTCAAATGGTAATGTGCAAGGCATTGAGTTATAGCCTCAGAACCCATGTACTTAAGAGGCATGTGGCAGTGTTCTGTGTTTGGAACCCTAGTGCTGGTGAGGTGGATCTCTGGGGTTCACTGCCCAGCTAGCCTAGCCCCAGATCCAAGTGTCTCAAAAAATGAGGGTAGCTCATGAAGAATGAAATCTGAGTTGATCTCTTGCTTTCTCAAACGCACGCACGCACACATGCATGCATGCATGCATGCACGCACGCACGCGCCTTATCATTACCACTACTTATCATCAGCCCAGCCTGTGGGATACAAGCTGATGGTTATTATGTGTAATTAGTACAAAGTGAGGTTCTGTATACACACTATCTCCAGATATGGTTTTGAAACAAGGGAATTACCTTTCCCTCCAATAATGTGTCACGCTGTGTGTTGTTACTTCCACAGATGTCTGTAAATTTCTGCATATAGCTTAGCCACAGAATGCATCTTCCCACTTCCATTTTTGGGGAAAGATGTATTACCTACGGAAAGGAGAAGGGAAGGTCTGGCCTTTCCATCCTTTCTGGGGTGATGCTAGGGATAAGAGGGGCTTGCATATGAGCAAAAGATTCTCTGCCCTCTCCTGACAAGTGCGTTGTATCTAGCTCTCTTTCCTGAGTCATTCCTGTGGGATTTGGGAGTAGTAGAACACTCAGGTTTATGGTAGTTGCTGGGATAACATGCTATCAAAAGCCTCTCTCTAGAAAAGGGCCGACTATTAAAAAAAAAAAAAAAGAGGTGGGAGAAATGGATACATTGAAGATTTTTTTTCTCTTTTATTTTCTTGGCAGTCTTTACAACCAAGCACAGCAGAGCCCTCTCCGGTTTCTGTGACCTTCCCTGAGGCAGCTGAGTGCTGACAGGGAACTGTCTTCTCCTCGATTTGTTTTCTGGGGACCCAGGGTCTGTCTGTGATGATGTGGGTGTGTTGGGGAAGTGGAGCGGGGATGGGAGTAGGAAGATACCAGAGGGCTGGTGAGACAAACTCCAAGTGTGCTGGGCTTTTAGAACAGAGAAAACAGCTGGCTTGGAGGGACACGGAGAGAGGAGAGCAAAGTAAAAAAAAATTCATATATATATATATATAAATCTTTTTATTGCAATTTCGCCAATTGGGAGAACATTCTGCCGGGGGGGATGTCTGCCAAGGACTTCTAATTCAGTTTGTTCCACCCATTTTATTTTTAAACCTGAGTGCAGATTTTATTCCTGGGATGTTACAGGACCAGTGTGGGCAGGAATGGGCAAATTGACTTCAGAAATTTTTACAAGTTGAAAGGGACCCTATAAAAGTCTCCAAGTGAATTCCAGGGGTGAATCTCATTTCCTTTTTCTACCTTGATGTGACAGAGGAAAACATGGTTAGAGTTTGGAAGGCTCTGGAACTTAACACATTATCATTTACATATTCCCTCTGGTAATCCTACACTTGAGTTTCACCTAAAGACCAACAATCAAATCCTTCTGGTTTAATATTCACAACTACTTAATCATCCTTATTATGGATGGTAAGGAGGTAAGGAATCACTGCCAGACCTGGGTTCAATTCTTAGTATTGACAATGTCAAAATCCTTCTTAGCCGATATGCAACTGTTCGTGCCCACTGGGTCCAGCAACTAGCCACACAAACAGTTAATTAAACAACTTGACCACTAGGCTACTAGTTGTTATTATAGCATGTTGAGCAAATGCAGATTCCTTGGCTTGCATTTCCAATGAGCCATCTCAGGGTAGACAAGGGTTGTATGTAGATCAATGGAGACCAATCATGCAAATATACTTGGGCTGTGAAAATATGAAAAAAGGGACAATTTATGGGCAGGGGTCATGGCGGCAACGCTAGGGTATCAAAGTGGCAGTGAAACTGGTGGGGTACCTGTGTCTGTGTATGTGGTATATATGTATGCATGTATGTATGTATGTGCTTATGTGTGCATGCTTGTGTTCAGAGACCAGACGTCTACACAGCATGTCTTCCTCAATCATTCTTCACCCTATCTTTTGAGAACGGGTCTTTTGTTGGTCTGGAGCTCAGCTATTGGCTAGACTGACTGACTAGCAAGCTCTATGGATCCTCCCGACTCTGCTTTTTGCGCAGATGCTGGGGTCCAGACTCAGGCCCCCGTGCTTACATAGCTAACACCTTGCTGACTGAGCCATCTCCCAATCCCAGGGGACATACAATATTACTGTTGCCATTATTATTTGTGTGCTGGGAATGGAGACCAGAGCCTTGTACACGCCAGACTAGGACTCCACCACAGAGCTATCCCCATCCCGTCAGCTCTGTACACTTCTCATTGATTTGGGCTGCATAAGGCAGTGCTAAGAGGCTCCTCGCCTCCCCCAGAAGCACTTACTTCAAAAATCATTTCCCTCGGCTTCTATTTATTACTGCATTTTGCTCAGTGGTTCTGAGAAACCGCACAGAAAATCACCACGTTACACTTGCTAAATTGACCCTGCAGGGCTCTGCCACTAGTACACGCATCATCCCGAGGGAGGAGAAAGCAAGTGTGCCAGGCTCATGCTGAGAATGCCATCCTGAAGCCAACAAGGATATGCAAATCCGTCTCTCCTATAGTACATTTGCATGGCGTTCCTTTGGCTTTGCGGAACCTCAGTACTAAAATATCAACTGTCTTTTCTTTCCTAAAGCTTTATTAGCCTCACAGGCTGTTTGCAGTTTGAAAAGAAAACAGGCTTAATAGTTAAAAACATTTAAACTGTACGATTAAAAACATGAGAGGAAGAGGGAAAAAAGAGGCTCCGATGTAGATCAATCATGCAAATATACTTGGGCTGTTAAAATATGTTTTCCAAGTTTGGAAAGAGGGGGGGGGGCTCGTACATGTCTGTGCACACATAAGCACCGCTACAAAATTTGCTTAACCTATTTCTGTTTTCTTTCTTTCTGTCTTTCTCTCTCCTCTTGACGAGCTAGAAAAAGAAGAGTTTTGCTTATACTCTGAAGGGCCTGAACTTAGTCACCAAGTGCACATTTACAGCGAAGTCTGTATGGAAGCTCGCCAGTGCCTGGGCTGGCATTCAAACATTCCACAACTTTCAATGTATTTCCATCTCTCAAGATGAATGTTTTTAAACTCTCTGGATTTTTTTTTTCTGAGGCACGACACAGTTCAATCCTCACCTCTTAGTTCAGAGCAAATACATGGCAAACAGTCTGCTGGAGAGAAGTATAAAGAAATCCCCTCACTGGGCGGCACTGAACTTTGTCTCTGGCATCAGTACAAGGGATGTGTATGATGGGCTTTGTACCAAAATATTTCCCATTGTGTATCAGATTTAGGAGCTTGGTAAGAACAGCCGATGGGAAGAAACCTTTTAAAAGCCCATAAATATTGAAATATTGATTGTTTAAGTAGCAGACCATACCTTAAGGATGCACTTTCTGGAATAAATGTGACAAGATTTGTATTTCAGGTGACAGTCCAATACAGACCCCACTGCCACTGGACATCAAGCCAACAGCTCTGCTCAAGGCAATTGGCGGTCCCCTCCTTCTGAATATGTCTTTATCAGCACAATTAATAGATATCCCCGATTTACCTGGACCCCAAGAGAAACAACTGTTCAGTGTTAAATTCAGTGTTAAATTCCCACAGGGTTGGCGTCAAGGTGCCTGGGTGAAGCAAAGCCGAGTGCTCATAGGAGATTTCGGAGCTGGAAAAAGCCAGAACCCTACCCCTATAGGGAGAGGTGTCCCCCCAGGTTAGGGATGTCCTGGAACAGGTGAAGCTCTGGTAAGCAGGCATCTGAGAGCTTTGAAGCTGCTGGGCTGCAGGCACATTGATGCCTTGACAGGGTCGGTGGTACAGCCCCATCTACACAACCCATTCTCTGCTAAAGCCCTCTCCCTTCAAATAATGGGGGGGGGGCGCGCAGAGCAGCAAGAATGAAGGGGTATTTGGTGGCAAGCAACTGAACGAAAGTAAGAGAAGTGCTCAAAATAAACACAGAAATGGTGAAGGCAGAGTCAGTCTGCAGACCTAGGTCTCCACAGCTCTACCCAGGATCCCCTGCAGAGCCCTGTTAAGTTACTCATCTATTGGCTCCATGCCCCCATTTCCCCATCTGCTAAGTCAGGGTCATCACATGACCTCAAGCCTCTGAATGCAGAATCTTTCGAAAAGCACTCAGCAAACACGGATGCCAGGCTATTAGCTCACAATTCAGTGTGCCCACATCAGACGGAGACCAGTGAAACCCCAAATTAATTTGATACCATATGCCATGGGTTACAGATTCCAAAAGCCTTCAAAAAAAAATGGCATTGGTTATAATTTTGGGACCATCTTTTCCCACATATAGGAACATGTACACACATCAAACAAACCCAGCTAAGTCTTAATTATCCAGACAAAGATGATCCGAGATTCTCATTGTTTCTCACTTTTGCTGATGTCCATTTTATAGCAGCTCCGGCAATTCCTCCACAACTCATGAAAGGGATGGCATGGAATGAAACGCAGTATACCTCTTTCCTTAATTGCCACTGTTCCATTTACCTGTACTCCCTCAGCTATCATAGCAAGGATTGCCGAGCCTGAGCCAATTGGTCCTCATAGGTGAATGTAAATATATATATATTCGCAGTATCGGGACATGCTGTGTTCAAAGAAACGGATTTCAACCTCTAAAACTTTACTTGACAAAGAAGTTTTTCAGAGGTGTTAGTTTCTTTCAGCATTTATGAACTTTCCTTTTTAAAATATGGAATAAACTTTACCTTTCCTTTTAAAAAAATATTTAATGTGTATGAGTGCTTTGCATATATATATATATATATATATATATATATATATATATATATATATATATATCTGTGGACCATGTGCCTGCTTGGTGCCCAGAGGGGACAGAAGAGGACATCAGATCTCCTGGAACTGGAGCTGCAGCTGGTTGTGAGTGCTGGGAATCAAATCTGGGCCCGCTGGAAGGGCAGCCTGTGCTCCAAACTGCTGAGGCATCTCTCCAGCCCCGGAAATAAAAATTCTTGTTTGGTTGTTTTCTCTTTTGCTCTTCTGTCCAAATATGACAGGCATGACACATACCACAATGCTGATGTGGAGCACGGCACACAGCATCAGTTGCTAAGACAGATGTCCTGGCGGCAACAAGGAAGGGAGAGGTGATGTCCACTCTCACCCTTGTGAATAGTCATGTTTAGTTAGAAACGCAAAATTCTACAATTCACCTTTGCGACTCCGCAATGGGCAGCCAAACTGCCCCCTTTTATCACACTGCACGTAGGATTCAATGACTAGTTTACTTACTGCTTATGTTTTAATCTAAGAGTGATTTACACTTAGAAACCCAGCAAGGAGGGGGTTGGAGAGATGGGACAGCAGCTGAGAATGCTTATTGCTCAGTGAGAAACTAAAGTTCAGATCCCAGCACTCACAGACACCTGCTACCCCATCTCCCAGGGATCCCATGGGCTTTCTGACACGTACCTGTGTACACATATACATAAGAGAATACAGACATGATCTACAACAATGAAGTAAATATTGTTTAAAAGTCCAGTAGTGATTATCCTAGAGAAATATTTACAAAACAGATGGGAATTTAATAATGCTACTTCTTAGGTCAGTGGGCAATCATGAAATTCATAAAGTAACAGAATGAAAAAGAATAGAGGCTGGTGGTCCAGTACCTGAGCCCCTGTAGCTTTGAACACTGAAGGCGCTCAGTTAACAGTGAAGCAGGAAGAAGCAATTCAAGGTTCTCGTCTGGAGTCTCCTATAAGCTGGGAATCAGGTCTGCAGTCATTCACAGCACGTAGTAAGGAGAGCTTCCCAACGAGGACACTCAAAACTTCCCCTTTCGTGACTGATCCTCTGCAGATCCAAATTAAAGTGATCAGGACAAGAACCTTTTGGCAAAAGGTGCTAAAAGAATCATAAATACATAACCATAAACTGTGTATCTGCTGACCCGGCCTTCTGTGGTATGAGGAACCACAAAGATTTTGAAAAGGACAACAGAAAGAGTTGAGAGTTCCCTTTTTATCTCACCAAAAATAACAAAACACGAGACTGTCAGTGACTCCTGGACAACTACATTTTATAAGTTACAAGGTCAATTTTTAGTGCTAGAGATGGCCTTGGAGTCAGGGAACTTGGACCTTGGGATGGAAAGAGTGTGGGGACTTAGGAGCCCTGACTTGTCCAAGCTATTATAACATATCAGAATGATCAGGACTGCCATTTAGAGTTTATAGTCCAATCCAAACTTGGCCTGTATCATTCTGTATTCTATTGTTTTCATGCTGTATTAATTTAGAAAAGAAAACTTACATGGTTTTTTTTTTGTTGTTGTTGTTGTTGTTTTTGAGACAGGGTCTCTGTATGACTGTATGGCCTAGGCTAGCCTGACAGTCCTGGGCCCCATGGTCCAATAGCCCCTGAAGTGCTAGAACTACACACATGTGGCACCATGTCCAGCTGGAAGTGTTTAAATGGAAAAGTAATGACTAGCAGTTGAATGCTTTGTTTTTTGAAGCACATTGTCCTTTTCCTGTTTTGTTTTCCCTAATAAAATATTTACTAAAAATATATGATTGAAACCAAACCTTCCACATTTGCAAGTATTCTCACTTGAATTCAGAATGACGGCATTTAGAAAAACAGCTGCCCAGACCCTATTAAAGGCTTCAAGCAGTGGGCGGGGATTATGGGGTGCCCTTGCCAAAGGCAGGGCAGATTACTAATCTTTCCCAATCTCTGCCCTCCTCCTCCTCACTGATGAAGACAATAATGATGGTGGCGGCGGCGGCGACAGCAAGAACACAGAAATTAGGGTCACCCAAGCAATGCACCATGGATAACACCAGAACAGAAAGATGTGAGTATGTAATCCATGACCCAGCAGACAGGAATGGGTGCAACTGAACCAACCATCTGAGGCTATGGTCAACGACCATGGGATGGAAAGGGGGAGGGGACCAAAAGGCTTGGGGCCAAAGAGTCCCCAGAAAGCATCAGTGGTTAGTGTCCAGGTTGATGAGCAATTTTAAGGACAGCATCAGCCAACTGGCAAATGACCCAGGGGAAGTCATTCCATAGGGTGGGGGCAATGGGCCACATGCAAGTGTTAGGTGGACTCTTAGTCCACTTTGTATTGTTTTCAATGTGACAGCTGATGCTAGACAATGTTTAAATAACAGATTTATTATTACAGTTCTTCAGGGAAGTCCACTGTCAAGGAAACTCCCGTCTGGAAAGGAGGGAAGAGAAGCAATGAGAACATTATCAGATGATGGTAGTCAACCTGCTCCCCAAATAACAGCATTGTGATGGAAAATGCTCACTGTTGACCTGACCGGACTTAGAACCATCCGGAAGACACATTTCTGGGCGTGTTTATGAGGGTGTGGGCAGACAGCTTAACTGAAAGTGGGCCACACCCTTCCATGGTTAGGGTTCCAGACTGGGTAAAAAGGAGCAAGTGAGCTGCAGACCAGCATTCACCTGTCTCTGCTTCCTGACTGTGGAAGCAATGCATCTCACATCTGCTACCCCAGCCTCTCCACCATGATGGACTGCGAGCCGAAGTGGACCCTCCCTTCCTTCCTTCCTTCCTTCCTTCCTTCCTTCCTTCCTTCCTTCCTTCCTTCCTTCCTTCCTTCCTTCCTTCCTTCCTTCCATCCTCCCTCCCTCCCTCCCTCCCTCCCTCCCTCCCTCCCTCCCTCGCTCTAGTTTCTCTTGTTGGATATTTGTCTTAGCAACTAACAAGGAAGCAAAAAAGCAGGAATCTCCCCATGAGAACAGAACCTTTCTGGACTAATTACCTCTTAAAGACCCCACTTCTCCACATCGCTGCACTGGTGATTATGCTTCTGACATATGAACTCCGGGGAACCCACTCACGAAACCTGCAGCAAGGGTTGTGGCACACATCAACTCTCAAAACCAATATACTAAGCTTGCACACATAATAAGACTACCCTTGAGGAGAAACTTTTCAGATTTATTCATTTTTATTTTATGTGCACTCATGAGTGCCTCCATGCATGTGTTATGTGCACACCTGATACCCATGGAAGCCAGAAGAGTGCTGGGCCCATTGGAACTGGAATAATGGGTGGTTGTGAGTTGCCATGCGGGTGCTGGGAACTGAATTCAAGTCCTCTCCAAGTGCAGCAAGTGCTTTTAACTGCAGAGCCATTCCTGGAGCTCAGGGAGAAACTTTTGAGAGGAGAATCGAGTGTACATGATGGTGACGTCATGACTGAAGAAAGGGAGGGGCGAGGGGAACCGAGGAGAAGCAGAGAAACAGGAGGAAACCAAGTATGAGCCTTTCTCCATCACATCATGGAAGTGAGGAGCCGTAGAGCTGTGGAGCCCTGGAGCGGAAATTTTTTTTTTTTTTTGGTTCATCTGCCCCACCCCCTTCACAAAATACAGGAAAATTCATTTAACCTAAGAATGAATAACAAAACAGAATTGCGGTCAAATTCAATGCTGTTATTACGAGCAGGGGGAAAAACCTCAGACTAACATTCTCACCACAAAGTCATGCCCACAACACAGATGGAAACTTTAATACTTCAAAAGAACTCAGAGGAATTGGGAAAGCAGGAGCTAGAAAGGACAGTCGACGGACTGGGGAGGCTTGGAAGGGGCTGGAGAAACTCAAGATTTAGATCAAGGGAAGCAAAGCCATTGGTACACAATTTTAAGGAAAAGAAAAAATAGAAAGGAAGATTAAACAACAGAGAACACAAGACAGAAATGCACCCTGGGGGCATTAGAGAATGGAAGGAAAGAATGACCTTAGGATCCACAAGAAATGAGGAAGGAGAAAGGGAATTTTAAGAGAAGCCTCGGAAAGATTTTAAAGTCCGGAAGAGAAAAACAAAACAGCACTAGACAAAGAGCCAGGAACAATCTGTGGGTCCAGAAAACAGACTGTCAAAGACCAGGAGGGGAGCTGGGGGTGGCGGTGAAGGCCTGGAACCCCAGGACTTGGGAATTGGAGACAGCATGATCAGAAGTTCAAGGGCATCCTCGGCTACATCTTGAGTTCAAGGCTGGCTTGGGCTACGTGAGACTGTTTTGTAACATCAAAGACAGCTAGGCTAGGACTAAAAGAACTCAGGTACTCCACTGACGAGGTTCCCAGTGGCTAGCACTTGACATGATTTTAGGAGCATGAAGAGTAGTCACTGTTCGGGATCTATCTGTGAGTTCACAAGAAGACTTTTAAATCATGGTGACTCAAGAGAACACTATGAACCAGAGGGATGGTAAATACCAGGAAAACATCAAGCATTTGTACAAAACCTGAAGCACTGGCTAAACAAATTTAAGATGTAAGGGTATTTCTTTTCATGAATTATGAATCTCACAAATAAATGAATAAAGAACAACAGAATGAGATTATAACCATTGTGTAATCCCTCTTAAGTTCATGGATGCGGATCAAGGTCTCAGTGCAAAGAAAGTCACCAATAAACATTACCTCCTGTGGCAAAGCCACATGCCAACCATTAGCTAGACAAAGGCAGGCAGAGTGAAGGAAACACAAAGCTTCTAGAACTCTTGGGAAATACGAGGGAGTGAGGAACCATGGGAACATGGCTACCAACACCACGTGGATGCAATTCACCAAAATCCAGATGGAGTGAACCTCAGCAGATGAATAGTCCAGTTTCTCAACAGAGAGAAAAAGAGCAGCATAAAAAAATGGAGGCGGGAACAGAAGTGTACAAGAAGCTTAGGAGACGGAAATGACATTTATTTGGTCCTTATTCAAAGAAATTCCTAAGTGCATGCATGTGTTCGCGCGCGCGCGCGTGTGTGTGTGTGTGTGTGTGTGTGTGTGTGTGTGTGTGTGTGTGTGTGTGTGTACATGTGTGTAAGTGCCTGTGCCTGTATGGGGAGTATGGAGATGGGAGGTTAACCTCAGGTGTCATTCCCTACCTTTTTTTTTTCTTTGGCCTTAGCAGGCTAGACTGGCTGGTCAGTGAACAGCAGGGCTTAGCTCATCTCCCTCTCCCCAGGCTTGGGTGGCAGAGGCACATCACCATGCCTAGCTTCTTTATGTGGCTTCTGGGGAATGAACAGATCCTTGTGATCTGTCAGCATTTTACAAACATATCCATCTCCCCAGCCTCATTCTTCCTTTTATTTTTTAAAGTGAACGAAAATATAGTTTTGTATAAGAAAGAGATCTTTGACATTTAAGTACTAAAAGATCTATAGATGGCATGCTGCTTGAATTTAATTCAAAATAACAGTGATGCAGGCATGGGGCAGACGAGACAATGTTGACTGGGATGAGGTGACGGGGTAGCCGGGCGCATCTTTCCAGCAGCTCTCTCTGTTTGGACTTACTTCATGTGTGCTGTAAACACAAGGCTCACGTTGTTCTGGGAATTCAGCAGTGTTTCTCACATGTGCATCACCCCCACAGCTGCCACTGGGGTATTTATTAAAATTCACAGTCCCATTGTCAGCCTGCTTGGGCTACTTATTAAAATTAAAAGTCTGCTCAGTCCGGATTTCTGAATCAGAATTGCTGGGAATGGAGCCTAGAAAACTCCATTTTATTTTAAATACACTCCACAGGTGGGGCTTTTACACATGCTGTTTTGCTTTCTTTGGCAGGCAATAAATAATATCTACTTTTCAAAGTGTTTTAAACAATTTAACCCCAAATGTGTTTCCCCTACAATAGCCTAAAATATTCCTCACATGTTATTGTTCCCTTTCAGTAAAATACATCCTCATGGGTCATATGTCAGTAACTGTCATAAGTTTATTATGGTGGATCAGATGTGGTGACAGAGCTGGAATCCCAGCTCGAGCTACATATAGAGACCCTGTATAAAAACCCAAATAAAAGTTTTAATGTGGGAGTAGGGAATCCAAACATACTGTATAGAGCTTGCTGGGTACCTGGGGCTCACAGTGTCTGCCTGAAATTACAGAATGTGCCTCCTGTGTGAAGAGCAAGCCCCATGACAGAAAATGCATACACTTTCCCGGTTGGCTTGTTTTTTCAGTTTTTAAGAAAAGTCCCCAAGTAGGACAGGTTGGTCTTGAACTCACTACGTACTCTAGATCCTCCTCCTCCTGCCTCCACTTCTCGTGTCCTGGATTACAGGCATGCTCCGTCAGGCATGCTCCATCAGGCATGGCTCCAAATTTGCAAAATTGTTAGAAAACACTAAGTGATTGCGAGCTCCTCTGGAACCTCAGCTCCACAACTATCTCTAAAGTTGGAAGGACTACATGCCACTGCCCCCAAAAAACCTTTATCCTTAAAATGAAGAGTTTTTTTGGGTTGGGGATCCAGCTCAGTCGGTTGATTGCAAGCCTGGTTAGTTTGTTCTGTCTTTAGCACCACATAACCAGGTATAGTGATACATGCAATCCCAGCACTTGAACAGTAGAGGCAGGAAAACTAAGACTTTAAGGATTAGGGGCATTCTTATTTCTAATGAGGTGTGCATGATTAGAAGCCAGTGATTTATAGGTGACTCAGTTTCCTTGCTTAGCTAATCTAACTTACCAGGATGATGGACAACAAGACCCCAGCATCTGAACAAAGGTACTGGCCGAAGGGTGGTCAGCGGAAAGGATTGGTGCCCAGTACAAGCTTTGCCAAGGTGCTGGCTGCACACTCACACATTTTACATATAAGACTTCTAGTTTCATCTTTATGAAAGTATGCAGCTTTTAGACTTGTTTAAAACTCCCAGAAGATTCAGAGCATCTGCATTTTTAAATTGAATTTTCACTACTAACTGTCATTTCTAAAAAGCCCCTATTTTTTCACATAGTAGAAAAAATTGCTTAATGCAGAAGTTAGTGTATAAAAGTTCCTGGCCAAGTGTAGAGTCAAAATCGTCAAAATCATCAAAATCGTCCCTGTGAGTCTAAGGCCTGAATCAGGATCAGTTGATGTCCACTTAAACCCTTTAGCAGATCCTATGCTTGTGACAGCTCCTACTATGTTGTGTTCAAAACACTGCTGGTTCTTGTCAAGGCTGGGAAGGCCCTGCAGACTCTGATGCCAGCTTTCTGATGTCCCTACCTCTGACTTACTTTTACCTGTGGCTTTTCAGCCAGCACACTGACCTCCGGGTTTTCTTTCTCTCCCTAGGCACAGTCTTACCCTATCCTGGGATCTTCACCCTGAAGATGCATGAAACGTGCTCACTTAGGTCCCTGCCAATGCAGTTTTCTCTACACGATTACCATGTCAAAAAGGTCAATCCTCAGTGGAGTGTGCTGGCACACACCTTTAGTCCCAGCACTTGGGAGGTGGAGGTAGGCAGATCTCCACGTATTTGAGGCCAGCCTGGTCTACATAGTCAGTTCTAGACTAGCAAGGGCTACATAGTCACACCCAGTCTTAGAAAAAAGAAAGTTCTATCTTCTTTTCCTCTTGACACCTTGATTCCTATCCACGGACTACATGGTCTTAAGAGCCCCAACACAGTGATGCTGCCAGCCTATTTCTTGCACATCTTTTATGCTAGCATGAAGCTTCTTAAAGGAAGGCAGGCAAGAGACATGGTTCAGTACCCACAGGAGGCCCTCGGAGATGACTATTTATTGAATGACAAAAAGTCTCCTAAAATCCCTATCAAAGACAGCAGTCAAGGTCTTTATGCAGTGGTGATCCCACAGTTACACCCTGAGAATCACCAGGCTAGACCATGGCCCAAGAGGAAAGCTTGCACTAGTCCCACATCTGGGAGTCCAGTTCAGGCTATCTCCAGCAGTCCTGGTGGGTGGGATTTGAAAGCATTCTTGCTTGCAGGAAGGGTCTCCTACATTCCATTCTGATGGGAAGTCTCTTGTTCTCTAATAGTCATTAACTGACTTGCATCAAAGATGTCCTTCTGCCTCCTTAGGTGCATGGTCACCTGAGAAGTTAATGCTAACTTCCACACGGACACTGTGGTGACCAGCGATGGCCCACACAGCCAGGTTTGCTCAGGTCACACAGCTTCCAAGTCATGGTCCCAGTTGCACACAGCTGATAACCTCTCATCAGAACGACTATAGCTCTGCTCTCCATTTCTCCCCCTTTATGAAAAAAAAACTCTTATGTTCATTCCTACAAAATGTCACAGTGAGTCCCTTCCCACAATATCACCATGTCCCACTCAATCACAGACTGAGGCAGCCCCCATGCTGGCCGCCAGTGGATTTTCATGTATAAAAATAACTCAATGTGTGGCATAAACTGGCACGACTAAATTGAATCGTTGGCATTGAACTGCCAAAGCTGCCCTGCCAAAGGCAGCTAAGCTTTGGTGGAGAGAATCATAGGCCAGAACTACACACTTAGGGCCCAGCAAAGCAGCTTGGAGAAACAGTCCAGATACAGAGGCATCTTCAGCCTCTTGAGCTCTTCTTTCTTAGGACAGCCATGTGGGTCTCATTAATGTTATATATATAGTGTTTTCTGTGTCTAAGACTTACTACAATAAGCTATGATGTATTCCCTAAACTGCAGACTTATCAATTAAAAAGTGAAAATTCTTGCACCATATTAAAGATTTTGACTTTGGAGCAACATTTCCCCCCTCTTCCTTGAGTTTAGATGCTAAGATGTAAGCAGGGGGAGAAAGTACTAAGGTGTGTCACGAGTCACTATTTTAGAAAATCAAAACCCCTGTAATTATCTGAAACTCCCCATTTCAGAAAAGCAAGATTTTTTTTCCTCAAGAATTTGCAACATTAAAATATCAGCAGGAGGAAAGAAATTGAGAGTTGAAATTAGAAAAGGCCACAGATGCCACCCATAAAACTGATTTCAGATTTCTCTGCTTATCACAAGACTTCTTTGTTCTCGCCGCCTAAATAAATAAGTCAGCATTCTATGTTGACGTCTAACATACACTATGCTAACAAAGTTTTCTTTGATCAGTTTTGGTATGTTGAAGTTTCACAGAAGAGTGTGCTTGTAAAAGGAGCTGAAACTGAAAATATTTGTAAGCCACCAAGCAAGGCAACAGATGATACCTGTACCCGCGGGTGATTATTGCCGCACTATACAATGTGGAAACACAAGAAATAACTGAAAAAGAGGCCAAGCGTGGCGGCTCATACCTGTCTCTCTACTACTTGGGGAGCTGAGGCAGAAGGATGGCTGTGAGTCTGGAGACAGCTTGGGTGATACAGTGGGGTGCCAAACCAACCTGGGCTATGGGGTCAGACCTTGTTTTAGGAAAAGGAAGGAAGGGAGGGAGGGAGGGAGGGAGGGAGGGAGGGAGGGAGGGAGGGAGGGAGGGAGGGAGGAAGGAAGGAAGGAAGGAAGGAATGAAGTCCATTTGTCAACCAAATTTACTCAGCAGAGCTGTCTCAACACCCAGTTTTGTATGCAGGCAGTGCATTAATGACTGTTGACTTTCTTCTCCTTTTTTTCCTTATGTTTCAGGTCAAGTAGGCTAAAACTAGTCCCAACACTGAGAGGACAGGTTTCCAGACTGTTTCCAGGGCCTGAGGAACAGTTTCATTGTCCTGTTACGATCAGCCTCTATTCCTTTCCCATCTAGCTCTTTGCCTCGAGGGAAGAGGAAGGTTCTGTAGCACAGAGGATATGGGTTTATCACTCACAGAGACAGATGCCCACTCAGTTCTTCTACCACTAACATGCAGCTAAACAAATCACTTCCATCCCAGCAAGCTCATCTGCTTCATGGAGATGCTAAGAGTTTATCAAGATTCCCTAATAGTCCACTAAAAACCTGAGTGTACAAAACTCACTTACACCCCATAAGAGATATTTAATAATTGTCTCATCCATGGGGATGCTGCAGACATGCTGGCCTTTCCACCAATAAGGACCAGACTCCCACCCTTGGGGACGGAGTTTGTGCTGATCACCTTCCTGAGCATCACAAGAAGCCCAGTCTATCCTCTTTGAGCTCCAGGTTAGTGTCCCTATGTCACAACATCTGTGAGAGAGGACCAGAAAACCACCAGCATTGACAGAAAGGGCTGCAAGACACCTGGACTCTTCCCAGGCCCGATCTTCTGGAAAGCAAAATGGTGCCTGAGCTGATTGCAAAGTAAGACTCATCAGACCCTCAGGAAGTTTCCTCTTGTTTGAATCACAGTTGATCTTTTCCAAGCATTCAATGGGAGCACTGTGTTTTCACACTGCAAAGCGAGCACTTACCACACTTCAGCTGTACAAATTATATAGGATTGAAAATAGTATAGCTGAAAGAAACATGAGGTTTGTAATTAGAGTTCGTACTCTCTCCTTCCCTGTCTTTGCCCTCCTTCTGGGCAAACAGGAACATGCTGAACTGAAATGTGGTTGTTTAAAAGGTCAAAAGGTTGTCATTCCCCCCCCCCCCCCGCCCCGCCCCATTCTACCTTTAGCCTCCCTACTCTGCCTAAGATGTTAAAGATACAAAGATGGGCTTCCTCTATGTGCAGAAAAGATTCTCAGTCAGTCCTGATGAACCAGGTCTGTGGTCTAAAGCTCTTAGGCTGAGAGAGGATTGCTAGTTGAAGCTCTGCCTGGGCTACGGGGTGAGTTCAAGGGTAGTCTGGGTACAGAGTGAGTCACTGAAAAAGGGCTATAGATCTATTGCTATAGCTGTTTGTCTGTCGAGAGCAGTGGTTCTCAACCTTTCTAATGCTGCGACCTTTTAATATAGCTCCTCATGTTGTGATGACCCCCCCATACCAACCATAAATTTTCATTGCTACTTCATAACTATAATTTTGCTATTGTTATGAATGATAATGTAAATAATCTGTGTTTTTTTTTTTTTTAACAATCTTAGACGACCCCTGTGAAAGGGTCATTTGATCCCAAGGGGGTCGTGATCCATAGGTTGAGAAGCACTGGTCTGGAGGCAGTCAGTAGTAGAGCACTCGCTTAGCATGTATAAGGCCCCAGGATCAACCTCCAATGAAGCAGGGGGGGGGCATAGGGAGGGGGAAGGGGGCACGGGGAGCGGGGGAGCAGAAAAAGAAAGGGAAGGAAACATTCTGGGTAGCACCATCCTGTTTCTGAAGGCATCCCTGGGGCAACCCCCACAGGGAGTCCCTTTTCTCTCCTCAACTCACAAGGCTGTTAATGTGACTAAGAAATAATACAGAAGCTCCTCTAGCAAGCAACACTCAATTACAACCACAGAGAGGCATTTTCGATTTTGGTGGGAAAGGAGGGGCAGGAGCTAAGACTGGCCTGCTGAGGGCAAGGATTGGGTTCCATGCAGTGGGTAGCCATTCCAGCTTTGACCTGGAAGCTCCAACCCCCACTGAGGCTTCGGTAATGGTCGCGCCTACAAGGCTGAGAGAGGACCCTGAAGACCCGAGATCTGGATGCTCGCTCGCTGGGTTCCTGGACCCTGGATGCTGCAGGTAGACTGAGTAGAGTTCTCCAGAGACTGCACTACACCTTCCCCAGACCCTGTAAACTATCCCTTCACTTGTGAGTTACCCCACAAAATAAACCTCCCTTTTAACTACGTGGAGTGGCCATAATAATTTCACCAATTTCTGGTGCCCAGGTGTTGGGCACGTTCCTGGTATCCAGTAATGTCTGGAGTTTTAATAGATGCAGGAATGACTGCATGGTGTGTAGCTTACAAAAGAGCCCAGATTCCATAGGGACTGTATCTTATGGGGAAGTAAGCTTTTCTCCTCAGTCTTGTAGTTGCAGGAAGACTAAATTCAGCAGGCTCAAACGGGGAAGATTCCAAAGTCCCATCCCATGTGCCATGACTCTATCTGTGTCTGTTGTCAGGGGGTCGGGTGGGATATCATGGCAGTTCAGTGCTTGTGAGACGTGTGCAAGCCCTGGGTCCAGCCCCAGTGCTGTGGGACACCAACAACAGGTAAGCCCTGGCACATGGGTATAGAGCATGTGTCTGAACAGGAAGTCAAATGAAAGGGCGTAAAAAGGCGGCAACATTGCTAACCCTCCCACTGGCCCCACTAACATAAGAGTAGAAAAATTTACTACGCGTGTGTATGCACATGCAGAGATGCCAGAATGTGTGAAAGCCAGATGACAACTTGTGGTAGCCGGTTCTCTCTTTCTGCTATGTGGGTTCTGGCATTGAACTCAGGTCATCTATCTTGGTAGTTAACTTTGCCCACTGAGACATCTCAATAGGCTCTGGCACAAGATTTGAAAAACATCTGTTCTTGTCAAAAGGATGGCGGCGGCTCAGGGTCAGGGAGATGATCAGTGGCTAAGAGAGCTTGCTGCTCAAGCATGAGAGCTGGAGTTTAAAGGGCCAGCGCCCATGTCAAAACCCAGGGTGAGTGTGCCTGGAACAGGGCTGCAGCAGAGGTGGGTGCAGACAGGACCCATACCCTATCTCTCATCATAGAGCCTTTCTCCAGTAACTGATGGAAGTAGATGCAGAGATCCCACAGCCAAGCACCAGGCAGAGCTCCAGGAGTCCAGGTGAAGAGAGGGAAGAGGGATTCTATGAGCAAGGGGCATCAAGATCATGATGGGGAAACGTACAGGGACAACCAAATGGAACTAGTAGGAACTCATGAAATTTAGATCAATAGCTGTGGAGCCTGCATGGGACTGGACTAGGTCCTCTGCATAGTGAGACAGTTGTGTAGCTTGATCTGCTTAAGGGGCCCCTGGCAGTAGGATCAGAATCCATCCCTGGTGCATGAGCGGGCCTTTTAGAGCCCACTTCTATGATGGGACACCTTGCACAGCCTTGAGGCAGGGGGAGGGGCTTGGACCTGTCTCTACTAAATGCACCTCCTCATGGGAGGCCTTACCTTCTTGTAGAAGGGAATTGGGGTGGATTGGGAGGGGGAGGCTGGAGAGGCAGGAGGGGGGAAGAGGGGGACCTTTGGTATGTAAAATGAATAAAATTTTCTTAATTAAAAAAAAAAAAAATCGCCGGGCAGTGGTGGCGCACGCTTTTAATCCCAGCACTCGGGAGGCAGAGCCAGGCGGATCTCTGTGAGTTCGAGGCCAGCCTGGTCTACCAAGTGAGTCCCAGGAAAGGCACAAAGCTACACAGAGAAACCCTGTCTCGAAAAACCAAAAAAAAAAAAAAAAAAAAAAAAAAAAAAAAAAAAAATCAATGAAGACAGGAAAAGACCATGGGTTTAAAAATCAGGAGGTGGGGATATACAGGCAGACAACAAGGAAGATTTCCAGTAGAAAGACTCCTCTGAATGAGATAGCAATGGAGAAGACATGCCTTTGAACATCTGTCAAAACCCATAGAGTGTGAAATGAACAAACTCAGGGTAAGCCATAGCTTTCAGTTAGGAACAGTAGATGGATATGGCTTCACCCATTACGACAAGCCTACGCCCCAGGATTTTAATAAGAGGGGATGCTGCTGCATGTCCCGGGAGAGGGAAGCCAGGGCTATGGGAACTCTTGGTACTTTCCAATCAACTTTCCTATAAATCTGAAGCCATCCTAAAAAATTTTAAAGCTTATTAATTAAAAAAAAAAAAAGAACAAAAAACCCTGCACTGTTAGCTGTTTCAAGCTTTTGTCCTTCCAACTACAAGACAACGCCAAGTGGAATTAATCAAGAAGGAGGCCGTAAAGAGGAGTCCCAGGCAGGGGGAAGGCTGAGAGGGGCAGGGTTGACTGGCCATGCGATGGCAGAAGCTGGGAGTGTGATTCAGAGACAAGGGCCTGGACAGGGAGCATGCTCTAGGAAGTGAGGTCAGGGAAGCAGAGCTTGACTGGAAGGCGAAAGCTCCAGGACTGAAGGTACGGGCAGGGTGTCAAAGGGAAGCTGTGATCAGGAGGCCGGTGAGACAGAGGCGCTGCAGAGACCAAGAGCCATCGGTACCGAGAGAAGGGACAGCAGGGACGGGGGTGACATTTCCAGGCATGGTGGACAGACCGGTCATCTCAGCACCTGGGAGGTGGACACGGGAGGACCAAGTGCTTAAGGCTAGCCTTGGCTACACATTGAGCTGGAGATCAGCCTGTGCTACAGAAGACCTGTCGCAACCAAACAAACAAGGTCTGAAGACCAGATGGAATATGGCGATTTCTTAAAGTTGCAAGTCTGAAGAAAGAACCCAGCTGTCGGTCAGGCTATCAGAGGGGTTTCTCTAGGTTCTGTGCCATTCAGGTTTCGTAGTGGGGTTACATTTGGAAGGGACCGTACAATGGACGCCAGCAGAGCGTAACTGGTAAGGTGCTGGGGGACACATACCACGAGCAAAGCTGAAAAAACCTTCACTTTTATATCCAAGCTCTGGAACGCGAGCCACCACAAGGATTTTAAAGGCCGTTTGCCGGCATCGTTGACATCTTTCAGTGTGAGGAAGGAAGGCTCAGGGAAGTGCACTGCGTGGACAGAGTCCCATCTCTGCAGAGTTCTAAAAACTCACAGAGGACATTCTGCACCACATGGTATGACTCAGCCCTGTAATACTAGCAGGCAAAAAGCTGAGTCAGGGGGATCTCCTTGAGCACAAGGCCAATGTGGGCTACACAGGGTTCAAGGCTAGTTTGGGCTACAGAGTGAGATCCTGACTGTATGACACAAAGGAGAGAGAGAGGGAGGGAGAGAGGAAGAGAGAGGGAGAGGGAGGAAGGGAGGGAGAGGGAGAGGATTAGGAGGGGGAGAAGGGTGCCAAGTGGAGGGAGAGAAGAAAGGAGAGGAAAAGGGAAGGAAAGAGGGGAGGGAAAGATGGAGGAGGAGTAAAGAAGAAAAGAGAGGGAAAGAAATGGAAGGAGGGAGAGACGAGAGACTGAGCAAGGCAGGAGGAACCTTCCAGAAGGAAGTACACTCACATGCTAACAGTGGTGACTGATCACCGCAGCAACAACCTGGTTGCTCACTTGGAGTCTTGGTTTGATTTCTCTAAGTCCTCTTCAAGCGATTCCAAAGTCTCCATGTGAAAGACCGATTTTTTTCCATGAGAACAATTTCTTTCCATCTCCACAACTCAAGTTTCCAATAGCGTCCCCCTTGTTAGGGACAGACCAGCTAGTGCCTGACACAAAAGCCTGCCTTAGATCAGCGTGAGGCAGCCTCTCATTACAGAAATGACTTCAACAGCCACATCCTGATGCACAAGGGGAAAAAGGCATGGAAATTCCAAACAGTTAAAGTCATCTGAAGTAATGGCTGGAACAGAAACAAAACAACCCAATGCAAAATGTCTTGGGTAGAGAGACCAACCCCCAACACATTGCTAGCCCCTGTTCTCCCTGCTTCCAGAGAGATTTCTGGGTTGGTCTATTATAAAAAAATTAAATAATAATATTCTGGTGACAAATTCCATTAAATGCACAGATATACAGAAACACCTCATATAAACGATTCACCAAGATGAAGAAGTAGCATGGATTGGAGTAACTGTACATCCAGGACATCAGCACACTAGATGAGAGAATAGTCCAGCTATCAGTGTCAGGTTCTAATGCTTGATTGTATTAATCCAGCACAGCAGGGCACAGTGGTCCTTGGCATAGGAGGCAGGACAGAAAACACTTGTCTATCAGTTTCCCTCTGCGACAACTTCACCTTACAATTTACTGCAGTCCATGGGCAGCTGCTTCTAATTTTCCCTTCTTATTGGCATGGATTCCCTTCAGCTATTCACTGTAGTTCCTACAGCACCCCAACCCTTTCAGTTTTACTGTCTTGTCCAGAACAGGAGAAGGCCAAAAGGAAAAACTTTCAAGCAGTTAGCTTGAAACGCCATTACCTTTTAACAACCCTGTCCAGACCATTTAGTTGGGGAAGGAGCTGAGCTATGGCCTCGAAAGGGAGAAAAGATCGTCCGAGGAGTCCACTTATCACTCCTTTTCCTGTCTGTATAAAACATGAATGTACTCTTGGTAAAAGCATTCAGTGTCTGCTTCCATCAACTGTCCAGTGAATCTTCTGCAGCTCTTTTTAGCTCTTAGGCAGGGGTTTACAGCAATAATCATAAGAATGGCAGTTAAGGTAGCAGGAAAAGGAATAAAAACTTGTCGGCTACAGTAAGCCATCACAGTAGCATCACTGAGCTGGAGGCTCACATGAGAACTCAGCTCAGGACAGGTTGTTACCTCAGACTGGGGACTCACCATCAATTGTTAGCAGAGTGACTGCTGTTTCCAAGGCAACCACTGCACTGTGGGATTAATGAGTGGTCACCAATCCGGTCACAGAGCATGTTGTCCTTGGGCTATGAGTGTCTTTTAGACCATCAGTACCCCCTCACAAGCCAGCACAAAGAAACATTCCCCCCTCTAAGAGGGCATCCAGAAATGGTGAGCTAAGATAACATGTACACTCAGAGAAGAGCCATGCCCGATCATGGGGCACTGACGCCGAGAACAGCTCTGAGACTCTTCAGGGCCACAGAGAATGTTTTCTGACTTGTCACCTTCCTTTGGGAAGGAAGAACACAAGCTGACTCAGCCGTGCTTCTTCCACATAGAAGCATCAAGAATGGGAGTCGAGGGGCTGGAGAGATGGTTCAGAGGTTAAGAGCACTGACTGTTCTTCCAGAGGTCCTGAGTTCAGTTCCCAGCAACCACATGGTGGCTCACAATCATCTGTAATGAGATCTGGTGCCTTCTTCTGGCCTGCAGGGACACATGCAGGCAGAACACTGTATGCATAATAAATAAATAAATCTTAAAAAAAAAAAAAAAAGAATGGGAGTCGATCTACACACCTTCTGTGTGTCACCAGGCCCAGCTGCCAGGAAGCTCCTATTCTATCAGGAGAAGCAAAATATAAACAAGTCTGATGCCATGCGATATTTGCAGCAACAGGGAGTGAGCTGCCAGGAACTGGGACAGAGCAGAACAAGCATCTAAGACGGGCTCCACGAAACTCATTCACAACATGGTGCTCATAGCTCATCTGTGGCCTCTGTCCCAGAAGCATTTGCATTTTAATAGGAAACAAGCTGAAGGCTTTGCCTTATATTTGAGGACGGGATGCTGTCAGGAGCTTTTGAGGCAGCAGGGGATGAGGGGGAGTCTGCAAAGAAGAAACTTCAAATAACCTTACAAGGCAGAAAGTCTGTCCGCTGTTCTGTCTCTAAAACTGGTGTGTACCTCCTTAGCAGCATTTGTGTCTTACAAAAACACAAGACAGAAAGTGGACGAGGGGCCTTGCACACCCAGGCTCACAGCAGCATTGTTCACAATAACCCAAGGATAGAGTCTATGGCTGTGTGGTTAAGCACAACGTGTTTATGTGCACAATGGAATAATATTCAACCTTAAAAAGGAACTTTGGTACATTCTGCAACATGGACAGAGCTTGAGAACATGTGCTAAGTGAAACCCACCAGTCACAGAAGGATCAATACCGTGGAAGTAAGTCTAACCACAGGAGGGACTTAGAGTGGTCAAAATTATCAAGGCAGGAAGTGACTGCAAGGGACGTGGAGAGGGAAGGATGGGGAGCTATTGCTGTACAGGTCCTGATTCAGGAAGATCTTACGAGTTTTTAGTTATTATTTTATGTATTTGTGTGTCTGTGTGCATGCCCATGTGCCACAGTGCCTGTATGGGGTAGGAGATAACATGCAGGAGTCGGTTCTCTCCTGCCACCATGGGAGCCACAGGGACTGAACTCAGGTCATCAGACATTTGACAGACATGTTCACCCTCTGAGCCAACTCGATGACCCCAGATTCAAGTTTTAAGAAGAAAAGAGGTCTGGACATGGATGAGTGGATGGAAGAACAGACAAGTGGATGGAAGGATGGAACACCATCAATACTGCGGAACTGTAGACTTAACAATGTCAGAGATAAAACTTTTTGTTATATGCATTCTACCATGATATAAGATTGAGAGGGGCCAGAGGTAACTAGAAAGCAAAGGAAGGTGACGTCCACTGAAGGGTCTCGAGGGATGCCCTGAAATCAAACTGTTTTACTTTGAAACGTTCCCCACTTCATAAACGACTTCTGGATACAAGCCAGGCTCTGTTTTCTCCTTCTAACCCTCTCCCTTCTCCCTGAAAGACTGCTTGCAAGAGAACAGAATTGACAACTAAAAACTTGAAAAGGGGCTTGTCAGAGGAGAAACACATTTTCCATCAAATAATCTAACCACAATGACATAATTTAATCACAGAAACTAATTGTGAATTTTCAGTTTCATAAACAGAACTGTGAATAACTTAAGGGCAAGAATGGATAAATAATATAGATGGTATGGAGTCTGGAGTATCTGTGTTCAAAGAAATAAAACATAGACAGGCAGGGGAGTGCACCCTATAATTTTAGATGTAAGAGGAGCAAGAGTTCAGGGTCATCCTTGGCTTCCTAGTGAGTTAGAGGCTAGCCTGGGCTACAAGAGACTATCTCAAGAAAAATGAGCAAATGAAAATATCCAGGAAATAGAATTCACTAATGATCTAACAGGGACAACAAGCAGACTAGATAGAGCAGAAGGGCTTTGATGTGAAGGTTAAAGAAAATTATAGCTCATAACTGTGCCGTTACGCCCAGATCGTAGCACAAGACTAGAGAGCCTGCTGAATGCAAACTGTCTTGTTTACTGGAGTTCTCTCACCTCTGCAGCCAAATGAGCTTCAGCAGAGCATGTCGGGGGTTTGTATGCATGGTGTATGTACATGGGTGTGTATGAGAGGGAGATTTGCATGGAAAGGGCAAGAGAGCCACACGGCTCCCATTAGGACAGCCTATCTTCCTTTCTAAGCCATGCAGAATACTTAATGGGTGTTCATCGATCTCACACCATCTGTCCAATTATGATGACTGCCCCATACACTAATCAAGGAGGCAATCAAGTGTGGCTCTGCACAAAGTCTCACTCTTTCAGACTTAAATGTATGACATTTTCTAAAGCAGTAAGTGCCAGGAGGTACTTAGCAGGGTCACAGTAGTGAAGGACCCAAGGACAGGCAAGTGAAGAGGACAACCTAGCCAACGGTGGCTCAGTGTAACAATGCACAGGTGGCAGACTCCACACACACCGGCACCAGCGCCATCTTCCAATAGCAAGATTCCGTTTCCCTCCACTGAGCTCCATGGCTTCTGGAACAGATTGTCCAGTCATATATGAAATGTCACACAAGGCTACATGTTTGAACAGTGACAGGAAGCAGAAAGGTGGCAGTTTCTCCAGTCCCCTACAATGCCTAGCTCATTTCTTCATCTGGCATCGGTTCCACACTCTGTTCTGGAAGCCAAAGCAGGGCGAGCACAGCAAACCGTATCTCTCTTTCGGCACAGAGTACAATGAGTCAATGTTTATGCATCGGCCTGCTATTGAAGCAAATAAGCAGAACCAGGAATTCCAAGCCATGTCTTGTTTCCCTTTGCAGTTCACTTGAGCATGAAGCTCGCCAAATTTGGGCACTTGAAATTAGGAGAGGGATTTCCCCCTTATCACAGGTTTCTTTATCAGCCCTCCGCATAATGGTTTAACCAAGGCTCTGATAAGAATGTCTAAAACGCTTGCTATGTGGCTTAGCAGTAAACGATGCCCCTGGGCTGGGACCCAAACTCTGTTGTGGATAAGGCATCCCATTCTGCAAGGGCTGAGCTTCCAGCCACATTTTCCCCCCACCCCAGCATGCAAAGCCATACTCCCATTCCCATCAGGGACCACAAGATAAAGGGGGACCCATCTCACAAGGTGATCTTCCTAAAAGGCTGCTCAAACAAGTGGCACACCCGTGAATCTGAGCTAATCGAGTGTCCTGCCTGATCCTAGAGGACAACGACTGGGCCATAGGGCCCCTTTGCTTCCTTTACTCTTTGAATTCTCCTTTAGCCTCAGAATTTACTATGGGAACATGCCCTTCAAGGTACAGAGAGCAGGAACCACAAGCAATTTGCAGGGACCTACATTTCCTCTTTTTAAGTGAAAAAAAAAATAAAATCACTAAGAAAACATGGTGGTTTATGTATTTCATGCACTGGTGGAGGCCCTTCCCATTTTTCTCCATTGCATATTAAACACTGGAGTTATAACGCAGAGGGCTGAGAAATACCCTCATTCCCACCCAACCAGAATCACACAAGTTTCAGGGCTCCAGACTATACTTGTGAAAACCACACATTCTCTCTCACTCTAGCTTATTTGAATTTAATGAAATGAAACACTCATTTCTATTTTCGTATTTTTTTAAGTGCTAACACTGAAAAGTATATCATAGGTCACATTTGGAAATGAGAGGGTTAGCATTGGTCCAGTCCAAGATTAGGAAGCGTTCTGAGAGAGCCCTCTGACCTCCTGGGGCACACTGCCTATTCTGAGTTCAAGGAGGCCAGGGAGAGTGTGTAGGTAAGAGAGGGTGGTTGGCTGGACTGACCTGTGACATTAATATAGGCAGTCACATTTGGAGACCATCTTTGAGGCAGCATTCTCTTGAGTACAACGGACAATCCATGGTCAACAAGAGTCTGGGGGACTTTATAAGAGCTGGTGGCAGGGGCCAAGCCCTCCCCAGAGCTCAGCTCTTCCCCCGGAATCAGATTGTAGGCAGGTTCTGAGTCTGTGGCTTTCTGCTGTACTTTGAGAATCCTCAACCTCTTCCTGGTCATAAGTTTCAAAAGCACTCATGAGCTCTGCACCACCACCGAGTCATGCTCATTCTGTTTGCTCTTAACCATCCTTGGGACATCTTTCTGGGAATGATCCTAAGTGCTTTCAGGCTTTGTGTTGCTAGGCATCCTGTCAATCATATCTACATCCTGCTTAAAAGCTTTCTGTGGCTAGTCTCCTGTCTTTAGGATACGGTACAAGCCAGGTATGATGGCTCAGGCCCCAAACACTAGCACCTCAGAAGGCAAAGGCAGGAGAATCACCACCAAACTGGAGGTCAGCCTGGTCTACAAAGTGGAGTAGTAAGCTCTGGGCTAGCCAGGGCTACAGAGGGAGGCTTGTCTCAAACACACACATATGCATGCATGCATACATACATAAATATATAATACCCATAAGACTCCCAGAGCTTTGTGAAAAGAGACCTTATGATCCAGCCCCCTTTGTCAATTCTTGCATGCTCTTGTCTAGCCACCCTGAACTGCTGCAGCTTTCTGGCATGCCATGTCCACTTACAATGAGCTTTGCACATGTTTCTGTGTGCCTCAAGCCAGAGATTTGCTGGACCCCCTTGGGTTGAATCTACTAGGCAATTTGCTATTGGTGGCCAAAGAGAAATGAACAGACATGTGTGAGTGAGTTTCCCTCCCTTGCTTCTCTTCGGACCCCATGGGATTGCGACATGAAGAAGCTCAGTCTTAGCCGACCATGGTACTTCGCCATCTGCCATCCCAGCCCCTGAGTAGTTGAGGCAGGAGGATTGCTATGAGTGCCAGGCCAGCCTGGACTACAGAGTAAGACCCTGTCTCAGAAAACAAACACAAAACACACACAGGGGGCCGGGCAGTGGTGGTGCACGCCTTTAATCCCAGCACTTGGGAGGCAGAGCCAGGCGGATCTCTGTGAGTTCGAGGCCAGCCTGGGCTACCAAGTGAGTCCCAGGAAAGGCGCAAAGCTACACAGAGAAACCCTGTCTCAAAAAACCAAAAACAAAAAACAAACACACACACACACACACACACACACACAGGGAAGAGCAGGAAAAGGGGGGGGGAGCAGGAATGCTCACTAGCTTACTAGAGGATGAGAGATGTCACGGAGCAGGAACAAGCTGTCCCAACTGAAGATCCCTTGTCCCTTTGGCCTGCTAACCTTTCCAACAATCATTCTAGAGTAACAAGTTTTAGCCAAGCTAGCACAGAACAGAATAGCCCAAGTGATCCACAGAATTAGAATACAATATTTTGTTGTAAGCCACAACATGTTACATGATATATGCTGACTGATAAACCTTGGTTTTATGGTTAACTGTGGTGGTATTATGTTCCCCAAAATATTGTGAACCCTAATAAACTTATCTGGGGTCAGAGAACAGAAAAGCCACTAGATACTTAGGATAGGCAATGGTAGCACACGCCTTTAATCCTAGCATTCCAGGGGCAGAAATCCATGTGTTCAAGGATACAGCCAAGCATGGTGACTCACGCCTTTAATCCCAGAAAGCGAGGCCTTAATCCCAGGGAGTGGTGGTAGAAAGCAGAAAGGTATATAAGGTGTGAGGACCAGAAACTAGAAGCTTTTAGCTGGTTAAGTTTCAGGCTTTCAAGCAGCAGTTCAGCTGAGAGCCATTGGGATGAGGACACAGAAGCTTCCAGTGTAAGGAAACAAGATCAGCTGAGAAACTGGCCAGGTGAGGTTAGCTGTGGCTTGTTCTGTCTCTCTGATCTTCCAGTGTTCACCACAATAATTGGCCTCAGGTTTGATTTTATTAATAAGAACTTTTAAGATTCATGCTACAGTTAACACCTACTCATCCCTCAGGTCTAAGGATGAATGCCTGATCCCAGAAGATGCCATACTGTTTTGCATCCACAGGATGCTGTAGTACCACTGGGAGAACTCTGCTCATGCTATAACGAGTTGCTTATTTTCTTATTTCCATCTCCAGGGATAGAAAACTCCTTAGCTCTTATGGATGCCCAGCTTCTGCCAATACTCAGTCAATGTTTGCTAGAATAAGATAGAAGAACACAGATCTCTATCTTCAGGCTTTCTTCTGTCTTCAACGTCAGAGCATCAGTTTTAGGCTTTTTTTTTTTTTTCTTTCTCTATTGCTACCTAAACCTGGTGACTACATCAAATGTATCGTCATGTGTTTCTGTTTCATAGTTCCACTCATACCAGTAGCCGCTGGGAATCTCCCTATTCTTTATATAGGTAAAACGGTTGCATCTTCCTAACTATGCCTTTCAGTTTTACTAATACTGAAAATTCACCTAAAATTCCAAGGCTCCTCAGTTTATACACACACAGGTAATTCCGGCAGATCGACCACTCCTGGGCTACTAAGATTCCCCTGGAATCTGATGCTGTAGTGGCAACTGTCTGTGGAAGACAAGGAAACAAAGCAACGAGAGAAGAGGTGGGAAGAGAGCCGTAGCTACCCATCCTTGGCCTGATAGCCCTGTTCGATGGAACCCAGGGCACCCCATTCTCAGTTATTAAATTCATATCTGCCCATGTGGTCACTAGTTAGGAGCTGAGAAAGAATGGATGGAAAGCCTCTGTCCACCACATGTACAGCTAGATTGTGAAATACATGAAGTGTGAGGCTCACAAGGCTTACGTTGGCTATCACTGATCTCACCAAATTTCTTTGTAAAAAGCAACCATCTAGGCCAGCAGGTAAAGATGCATGTTGCTGAGCTGGATAACCTAAGTTTAATCCCTGAAATCCACATGGAGAAGGAAAGAATGGATCCCTCAACATGTTTGGACCTCTACGTACAGATTGGTATGCATGTGCATGCACACACACACACACACACACACACACACACACACACACACACACACACGGGATTTAAAAATAAAGAGCTGCCATCAAATCTGGATATTTTAGCCTTCTAGTTGAAATGTCACCCACAGTCATTGTATTTCTTGATCATGTCAACAGGAGGGAACCGTCTTTATACTAGTGAGCCATTAATGATAATGAGTACTTATCACAAAGTATTCAATTAGGAATTATAGAATCATCATTTAAAACCACCCCTTCTATAGTGCGGAGACACGCTTAAGAGGTATTATTATTCCAAGTATACAAAGTGTCTTCTATCATGTTAATCATTGAGAATAATGAGTAAGCTGGGCATATGACACACTGTCTAACCAGCCTGCTTTACTTGACTTCTTTTTCCCCATTTGAAATGGGGTCTCTAGCCCAGTCTGGCCTCAAACCCACCATATAGCCAAGGATGACCTTGAACTTGGGATCCTCCTGCTCTTCCTTTCTACATCCTGGAATTACAGGCCTGTGCCACCCTACCCAGGTGAGTAGTGCTGGAGATGAACACAGGGCTTTCACACGCTAAGAAAGCACCTTTATCAACCAAGCTGCCTCTCAGCCGTGATTTTATTTCTTATGAAACATTTCAGTGAACTGTGAAAGTGCAAACCACTGTCCCTGGAGCTCCTTTGTTCACCAAAATAACCTCTTAATTCAAGTCTCAGGTCTTACTATTTATCCCTCCTCCGGCTATGAAAAAAGACAAGAGTAGTCATTGACTTCATGAAGGATGCTAGACTCGCTAGGTGAGATCCTCATCCGTGTCACCATGGTGAAGAGTGTCACACACACACTTGCCTCAACTCAACTGTGGTCGGTCAGAGGAACAAATAATACTGCAGCTAGAGAAACTGTGCTAACGAAGAGTCAGGTAAGGAGAGGGTTTCCACATCACGGCACATCTCAAATGCCTAGGACAACCTTCTCTTCAGTTCCCTTGGTTCTCCATCTCGCAAAGGCCCACCTCCAGTCTCTCTCTTTGTTTAAAAAAAAAATGCCTTGACATCTCCAGGGGAGAATGTCAGGTAAGCTTACCAGAAAAAGCTCGCACAAGAAATGGTTATGGAACTTTACATGACTACTCAGTTTTAGACTTACAATTTAGCAACGCCTGGGCTGGAGAAGCAGTCTGTGGTTAAGAGCGCTCGCTGCTCTTCTAGAGGATTTTAGCTCAATTCTCAGCACCCATGTCAGAAAGCTCACGACTACTTCTAACTCCAGCTCTAGGGGATCAGACACCTCCTGCTGACTTCTGTGGTCACTTGCATTCACAGACAGGCAGGCAGACAGACAGACACATAATGAACACACAATAAATCTTTTTTTTTTTAAGTAAGCAAGGTCAAATGAGGCCACGGACTTTTAGGATTTCTATGTTTGTTTGGTTCCACATCAGAAAATGGCAAGTGTCATTTGATGCCCGTTCATTGTGGTATGATGGGAGGAGGGGAAACGGGTGGAGCAGAGAGAACACAAGGTGAGCACTGTTCTGCTTCAGGGCTGGGCATGGAGATGGATTACCAGGGCCCAGTATGAAAGTCCTCCTTACACTGGGAGCTTTCAGGCCAGACCAGTCAACAGGAAAAGGAGGCAAGATCAGTGGTTTTGGTGTTCCCTGCATTCTCCATCTCCTGACCTTTGGTTCTTCCTGGCTCACATCCCCATCTCAGAACACCAGTGCTGATTATCGACAGAACATTAACCCAATTCACACGAAAAACTGATACTATCAAATGTATCGAGATCCCAGACATTCCAGCCTCCTGTCCCCACATGCTGCCCAGATGATCCACTAGTTGGCTTGCTATTCTCCATGGGAAGGTATCTATGCCAAACCAAGTGGTGTTTGGTCTTCAGTAAATGACACTCCTATGATACACCTGGTAAGTGACATCCTCCTCCTGGAGGCTGGCCCAAATGAAGGAAATGGAAAATCCTCACCTGCCAGGTGACTGCCAGCTCCCTTCTGACCCTCCCATCCCAGGCCACCCACATCCACTGCCACTCCCTCCCTTGGTTGTCTTTAGGGAAGTGCCAGCCCACAGGTTGCTAAGACAACTGGCATCACAGCTGAGGCACAGAAATAGATCACCAGGAGAGCTAGGAACACGAACTGCAAACCCCAATGATAGCCCTGAGATACCCAGGGCGAGCTACTCTGACCCCTAAAAACGCACCGAAAACGGGGCATGAACGGACTTCCTTCAAACCCAGGATCATGACTCTACTCCAAATAACGTGTGCCAGCTGCTAAGCAGTAATCCACTCACGTGAATACATTTCGTTTATTAGTCTCCGGAGAGTCAAGGGAGGAAGACTATCCACAAGGACAAGTGTGACAGCCAGAGACAGGTAGAGAAACTGAGGCGGCTTAAGAGAGGGAGAAAATCTGCTTGCACAAGCAACAGTGGCCTCTTTTTGAGTAGCAGCACCCTACTGTTACCACCCCATTCCTTGGAGAAGAAAGAAGAAATGGCAAAAGAGACTGAAAAACTAGGACTCATCATGGTGGAGGAGAAGGAAGGACCTTTGTGTGCAGCCCTTTGTGCTGCAGGAGTTTTATAATGCTTCTAGAGGGAAGCAATTCACAGAGCCCAGGCATGAATGCCTAGCACAGTCTTGGGGTTTAGCCTTGGAGAAGCTTTAAAAAAAAATCACCCTGTGCAAGCAACAAAGGAAAAAAAATCAGAAATGAAGAGAAACCACATGAAAACTCTAGAAAATTATTTTAGCAAGAGGGCAAATTAAGGTGTCACAAATGTTGGTAAATTTTTATTTTGACTGTGGACATCCTGACTGAAATAGTGGCATCCCCTAGCTCAGGGACTTGTGCTGGGTGTCTCAATTTTCCAGCATCACCACCAAAGAAGGTAATGTTGGTTAAGGGCCTAACAAGCATACGCCAAAGAATTTGCCTGAGTTACCAAGACAGAATACTCTAGAAAGCCGAATATGTTGTCACTTGCCTGTAATTCCAGAATTTGGCAGGGGGGGAGGGGAGGATCAATTCAAAATAATCCTTGGCTATATAACAGTTTAAGGCCAACCTGGGCTACTGGCGACCCTGTACCCAAATATCAAAAGACTGAACCAAGATCACCATGGGTATGCCATCCTATTTCTATTTCAATTTTGGTGACTGTCCTGAAGTAAATTGTTTCAGGAACATAAGCACAAGTAGAAAAAGAAAGAAAAGAAAGACTTGGAAAGACTAATTTGCTTCAAAATAGGCTTCAAAGAGTGTGGTTTTCTACCTCACCTAAAGGGGTTCTGTACTGCAAACTGTTTTCACAGACTCATTCATTTATCCAGATCAAAGAAAAGAAATCAGTTCTTTCAATCTAAGATTCTTCTTAGCGATAGTCTACTATACAGTACTGAATTAGATCCCTAGACTCACAAGCCTCTCATAAGAACTGTCTGACTCTGAGGTCTGACAAACCCTGGCACAAAAGCACCCAATACAAGACTTATTTTCCCTTCTTTCACCTGACCCTTGCCTTCCTGTGGCAGCCAGATTTATGGGGTTGACCTTATTCCCCTGCTGCGAGGTCTAAGTCAGAGGCTTCAGGAAATCTGGCTCTGAGTAATTCTGCCCAGCATCCCTTTCAGCACACCTGAGTGCCTTGGCATATCCATCCCCAATGGGGCTTTTCTGAGATCACCTCTCAAGGACAGTGAACAGAGATGGCACGGTCTTGCACCCTCACCTGAGAATTCATGCTGCTTCATAACCTTCTTTTAACATAGTATTCCAAGCTTCAGCAGGATGCACACACTTTATCTCAGCTCCGTTCAGTTAGAAACCACCACAGTCAGGCTGCCATTGTGCCCTGCCACCCCCATCCCTACAGAACACAAATACGGCAGAAGTTCACAAACTCTCTTCTTTCCATAGCTCCTGGGTGCTCTGTGCTCTTTACTTTTGTGAAACTGCTGTGTGTGTGTGTGTGGGGGGGCGGCTTCACACTGGAGGAAGAAGGTGCTGAGGAGAGAGCATGTGCCTACGATGGTTAGACCTGACCAACCCACTCAGATAGCAATGCTGAAGTTTCCTTTCAGAAGTGGTAGCCCATAGAAGGGCCTTAAGAAAGGTTTCTCCTCAGGTAACACACAAGAGTGATGACCTGGAACTAATGAGGCTGCCAGTAAGTAAGTGGTGTCTGAGGTGGAGGAAGAGATTCAAATAAGCAAAATGAGAAACCCTAGTAGAAATCCTCTTGCTCCTGTGTAAAATGTGCTAGACAGAGCCTTCTCGCCTCTGCCATGTGGCACAGGCCAATCTGTGATTTCAAACAAGGACTAAACACATGGAGGGGACTCCACCCCCCAATAAGCTAATAATAAATCCCCCCTTATCTATTTCAGAGTGTTTTTTTTTTATGGCCATCTTATAGAAATTGCTATCACAGTGCAACTCTAAAAGCTCCAACCTGACAGACACAGTGGGAAACCGCCCACATGCTCTTAGTAGAATGTACACACGCAGTCCTCTTACTCTGGAGACTAGAATTCATATTCCATATCTCAGTGCTGTTTGAACAGGCAGAGCAGCGTTTGCCTCTGAGGCACACTCTAAGCGGTGCTCCAGACAGTTGTTCTGATGAGGGGTCAGAAAAACACACAAACATTCCTGCCATCTCAAAAGCGGGCCAGTATGTGGTCATCCGAAACTGGGTTCTGGTAGCTTCCCACAAACACTACAGAACAGAAGCTGGGCCTCCTTTCAACCAGCCGACCATTTCTTTCCTCTAAGTGGTGACCTGGAGAGGAATGCTACCCTTGACCCTCTACTTAGGTAACTTCCGGTGCCATGCGGCACTTCCGGCCCAGCTCCACACAGGGAATAACAGGGAACACGGCTGTCAATGACATGATATGACTGTAAAAGATAAAACCACCACCATCTATAGACACTGAGTGCAGACCTACTCACAAACAAGAGACCACAAACCACTGAACTGGAGAAGAGGAGGAAATGAACTTTTGTATAGAATTTTGCTTTTTAAGTATCAGAAAATCCCCAAGCTCACTGATAGTTACTCTAGAATATGATGTCCTTAAATGCTTTCCTCACTCACATTTGTATCACACATATCATTGACATTTAGTATCTACTTCTAGGGAAGAAAATAGACTGGATGGGGCTAGGGAGACGGCTCAGAGGACAAAACTATGAATCTCCAACACTTACATAAAAAGCCAAGCATGGCCCCGAGGACACATGGAACCTCAATGCTGTGGTAGGGGCATGGAGACAGGAGGATCACTTGGCCTTGTCAGCATCCATATTGTCCAGCTTGTATTGGCCTGTAATGCCAGTTGCAGGGAATTTGATACTTTCTTCTAGCCTCTGAGGACATTTGTACTTATGTAAACATATACATACATAATTTTTAAAATTATTACATTTATTTACTCATGTGTGTGTATGAGTATGTATATATTTGTATGTGCATATGCCATGGCAAGTGTGGGGAGATCAGAGGAGTGTTTGAAGGAGTTCGTTCTCTCCTTCGATCATGTGGGGCTGAGAGATTGAACCCATGTGGTTAAGATGGTTGTGAACCATCCTTTACCTGTTAAGCCATCTTGACATCATAAGACTACCTTCAGTGTACTAAAAAGCACCCGAGAACTAGGCTGTAGCAAATCACTGATTTTTTTTTTTTAGGAGTCTAAGAGGGTAAATGAGGACCTGACCTGCTTCATAGCAGAATGACATCTTGGTGACGCTAGGCACAAAATGCTAGAACTGCAGAGATCATCAATCTCAATTTCTCTTGTTGCCCATCTTGAAATGGGTCTCCAGGGGGTGCTGGGGCCCAGGTTACACAGCCACCTGCAACATGGAGTGCAAAGTGCATGTCCCCTGACTCCTCATTCACTTCTCACTGCCTTCCCCTCTTGTGCAAGGCACCCTCTGAGAGCCAGGTGGAGACACCTTCCTGGGCGAAGGCCAACTGTTAGGAAGACGTTGACAGATGGGAGAGGCTGTTAATGAGACATGCAGATGGGTAAATGCAGTGAGCACTGAGTCGGAGGCATAGCGGTGGAGGCCAGGCCACTTTGCCAATGCTGCTGTGATGACCACTCACACCGGACGACACCCACACTTACGCCCGTCTGTGTGCAAATACACATTCCCCGGAAATAACCTGCATCCCCCACTTGTAATGCCCCTCTGTGACACACTAGGACTAGCTGGAGAATAGAAGCCAAGGGTTAGAAGGGTGGAACGCGGTTAGGAGAGGTGACCGATACCACATTTACTAGTGGAGAGCTTCGCGCTCACTTCAAGTGATGCACTTTTTGAAAAGAAAGTTCTCGGCATGCTTAAGCAGGTCTATGGAATTTCGTATTTTTTTTCCCTCTCAACAGTATGTTTACAGAGGGATTTTTCAAGTGTCTTTAAAGTTGGCCACGTGGCATCTCCAAACTTAGACTTCAGGAACTTCGAGAACCTCACATAATGCCTGAAGTCTGCTCTGAGCCCTCAGAGCAACGGTGTGGAAGGAAGAACCACCACGTTAGGCACGATGCCGGCTTCCTCACAGCAACTGTTCTCAAACTGAAGCTAGGCCTGAAGGTGACTTTCTATAAGACACACACTTTCCATGAAAACAGCACCTTAAAGACATCACTATGCCAACAAACCACTTGATGAGCCAGAAGAGTTTGCAGTGAAATACCATTCACAATTAAAGTCAACAGGGCCCCAAATGATTCCATGATAGTGACAAAAACTTTCGTTCTCCTCCCCTGTGTGAACCCTAAACCAAGCTGTCCATAGCTAATGAACAAGTACCATATAGCAACCCACAGATTTATAAAACACCACTTTCTTTGCTGCTGGTGGTGGCAGGATACAGATCTACCTAGAGTCATCAATATACTTGACCTAATAGTGCAACTAAAAATAGAAGCCATGACCACAGAGCAGGTCACATACTTCTAGAACTGTCAGGCTCACACCCACAAGTGAAAACACACTAAAATAGCAGCACCTTCCATGAACACCAAGAAAATTTTGAATTCAAAAATGTAATTTTTTATAAGAGTGTGTGTGTGTGTGTGTGTGTGTGTGTGTGTGTGTGTGTGTGTCTGTGTGTTCCATATGTGCAGTTGCCCATGAGGCCAGTAGAGGGCATTGGGTCTCTTAGAGCTGGGAGTCACACAGGGTTGTGAATTCCTTTGATGTGGTTACTGGGAACCAAACTGTGGTCCTCTGGAAAAGCAGTATGTGCTCTTAACCTCCATGGGCATAGGCCCACACCACAAGTCACAGGAAAACAGCAGCACCTTCAGGAGCTACAGAGAGCCAGCAAGTTTCTCATTGAACAAATTCATTTTGACAAAACTATTAAACCACAAGGAAAGAGGGATAAATATTCTACTACAAATGTTTTAAAAGTCATAAGCTATTTTCAAAACTTCTTTTTGACATCAATACCATTTCTCTATGGGCTGTGTCTGTCTCACCTAATGAAATCTTTTAGGTGACCATACACAGTAAGCGATAAAAGACTGAAAAGCAATTGTAATTGAGTCATGAAGACGTTCAGTGGCCCATGAGATGGCGCAGTGGGTAAAGGCACTGGCTGCCAGGCCTGGTGACTTCACCTTCCCTGAAACCCACTCAGAATGGGAACCTGCTCCGAAGTTGTCCTATGACCCCTACATGCAGCCTCTCCCCCAACACACACACTCAAGGAGCATAATTTTAAAAAAAGACTTAAAAGGTTCAAAATGTATAATAAATATGTTACAAAATGTGCAGCCACACTGGCAAATTCTAACTGAAGTTGGCCCTATATTCTAAAATGTGAAGACACGACTACTTCCTTTCTCAGAGGTGTTCACTGGCCACCGGGGACTTTCCTGTGGTTGTGTCCTTTCCTGGTCAACACTCTCCTAAATTTTGTGGAGTGTGTGCACATGCACACCTGTGTGTGTGTGTGTGTGTGTGTGTGTGTGTGTGTGTGTGTGTGTGTGTGTGTGGTGTGTGACAGTCACTATCACATGGCAGCACTAGGCAACCCACTTTCAGTTACACAGGTAATGGCCTCCTAGAAGCTCGGAGTGGGCCACTTCATCAGCCACCAGATCCTAAGAACTCGTCAAGAACCTTCAGCTGACATGAAGCACAGTTTACTAATCTCAACATCACAGACTATCACCCTGAGAAAAGCCCATTATTATTCAGCCGATTCTGAATCAGAGAAGACCATACAGGTCTGAGATTTTCCAGTCAGAAAAACAAACAAACAAAACCAAAAACCCAACATTCTGGTTAAGCAAAAGAAACCCGAGATAAATAATAATATTAGTTATGCTTAGAGATCCATGCCTTTAATCCTCAGCCTACTTATCATCCTAGAACAGCTGTGGACATTCACGATACATTTGATACCAAGGTCTACGCTTGTGGCAAGGCCATAGAACCCTTGTATTTCACTTTCATTCCACAAGCTGAGCGTCAGTAGTGCTCCACAGAAGCCAGGGGAAAGGCAAGGTCATGGTGGTTAATACACACAGAACCTCTTCTGAAAACAAGCTTCACCGGGTGATCACCCAGGGCTCACACTAACAGCCCGCACACCAGGTTCACTGATCTTGACCAGGCCAGGCTCTGCAGTTGGTTCACTTACAGCATTCACTATGCTCTGCTCCCAGGAAGCCTCCCCGAGACTTCACCATGGAAACTTCCCCCAGCAGCTGGGCCACAGGCTCTGATGTTGTCTTTCTTCCTTTCACAGGGGAGGTGAGAAATACCTGGTGTGGGAACAGCCCAGAAGGGAAAAAAAAAACGGTAAATACGTCCATCATCCAATCACTTCTTCCAACAACCTGGCCATCTGGTCAACAAGTGATAATTCACCAAAGACCATTTTCCAGGACCTGTTTTTGTGATTTTTGTTTGTTTCTTTAATTTACTAATTTTGATTTTGTTCTTGATACAGGGAACCAATTGTGACATAACCAATCTTTCTTTCTTGTTTTTTGTCTGTTTGGTTTTCCTCCCCATGAAGCTGAAGCCAGTTCTAGGACACTTCAACCCCAACCCCAGGTGAGACACAAAGTTGCTCAAAAGAAGCCACTATCTGCTGGAGTGTGTGGTGTGTGCCTGGAATCCTAGCCCTGGGTAGGTACATGCAGGAAGACTAAGTCAGCCTGGGTTACAGGAGACCCTGTCTCAAAACAAAAACAAAACCAAAAAAAAAAAAAAAAAAAAAAAACAGAAAGAGCAAAGGCAGGCCGGGAGGGGGGAGTCAGAGAGAGAAAGCATTGTAGGGGTATGGCTCAGAGGTACCAACACTTGCTTAGCTCCCTTGAGTTCTTGGGTTAATCCCAAGCACTGGAAAAACACACAGGATCCCAAAGTAAGTCACCTGACTTTCCTCTCTGAAAAGGGAAGCAAGGATTACATTTCTGTACCTCCCTGTGTGGCTGGGAAGATCAGTAAGTGCTCTTGCGAAGCACTCAGTCCCCCAGAAGACAGGCACTATGTCAAAGGGAGGTGTTATTATTGGTCACGGCCTGCTGGGGAGATCTGAGCCAGAGTACAAAAGCTAGCTCTGGCTGAGCACCAACCATCAGCTCTCCCTGGGGTGCTCAAATGTTTACATGACGTCATGGGGCTGTGGTGTGGAAGGGAAGAGGAGCAGAATCGGAGACTCCTGGAATCTCCAGGAGAAATTTTAAACAAGAAAAGAAGGTCTGGGGCAGGAGCTAAAGCTGAAAGGTGTGCAAGGCAGACTCCAGAGCCAGGCAGGAGTGTGGTTATTTGAGCCACAGCAAAGGACCCCCTTCAGTTGCAGATTTGTGAGGTTTCTTAGGCTCCACGTCTGCAGGGCTGTGAAAGTTTCCGCTTGCCTCGCTGTCTCTTCTCCCCAGCGATTGTAACCCTCACATACAGAAAGCTGGTAAAGGAGAGGAGAGGACTAGCTCTGGCAGACGGGTTGCGCTCCTGCAAAGGCCTGTGCATAGCCCAGTAGCAAACTCTCTACACCGGGATTTCTAGTTTTCCCCATCTTCCTGGCAGACCCAGGAACAATCGCTTCCAGGCCAGTATTATCAGCTGATTTTAACTTCTGCAGCATTGAGGAGTTAACAATGTGGGGATGAGAATGGATGTTCACCAGTGGCTTCGGGGGATGGTGGAAGCATGGAGTGCCAGCTCCCATCAGGTTTTTCCTCTCAGAGTCAGGAGCGCCAGGTGAACACAGGTGGGAGCTGTGGTCTTAGCGCTGTGGATGTGGAAAGAACGAGTTCCAGGAGGGGAAAAAAAGTGGCCCTCTCAAATAATAACAATAGTGACGGTGATGATAAAGACAAGAGTGAAATCATATCACATCTTAAAATTAACATTAGTGAATTGATAACACTGATCAGCAAAACTCAAAATACATTTTTCAAAAGGGAGAGACAAAATTAGCTCAGAAAGGAGGAAGGAGGTGTCTGTTCTCCTGTGATTAATCATGGCTTCTATAGAGGATTCAGCTTACCAAGTGCTTTCTTATTAATTAGCTCATTCAGAGGACAGAGTTTCACTTGGTGCCACTACACCCAACCAGGGCCAGAACAGTGAACGAGAGAGACAAGGGCCCTGCCCTCCTTGCACCAAGAGGAGTAGACGCTTAGGGAATTGTACTAATGTGCTTTGTAAAACGTGTGTAAGACTTGAAACCCAGATAAGCATCGCGAAGGTATGTTAGACACTGTGGTTGGGAGTGTGGGGCCCAGAAAGGCTGCAGAGAAGCCAAGGGTGGAATTTAGGACAGGCAAGGCTGGGGTACAGCTCAGTGGCAGAACCCTAGCCTAGAAACAGGCCTCAGGTTTCAGCCGGAGGAAACAGGCTGAGTGTATATACACTCACAGATGTGTGTGTGTGCTTGTAAATTTGAAAAAACAATTCCTTTCTCCTGTACTTAAACAGCACTTGTGGCCTGCTCCAACAGTGCCTACCGCTTCTGTCTTGATTTGTGAATTGGGACTCTTGTTTACCTACCTCAGTGAGGAGGGGAGCATGCATAGAAAAAAGCAAGCAATGGGAAGCCTGTGTTCATCTCCATTTTTGCTTGTTCCCATCATCCCATTTCTGACTTAACTTAATTCTCCCATTAAGGAAAAAAAATTGGTATTTTGTATTCCCCAAACTGGCGGTATCCTCAGGCAGGCTCACTCATGTTCCCTGGATGAATGGAGTCAGTCTGAAATCCTGTCTGAAACAAATTTGGCCAGCTGAGTCCTGAGCCTCTTGCCATTTAAGACAGCCAGGATAAAATGTGATTTTTCACCCAAACGAACTCCTCAGAAAAACAAAAATACCAATAATAGTCTACCCGCAGGTCTCAGCATATACTTCGCCCTGATAGTTATGGCAAACCTTAGCAAACCCAGAAAGAAGAGCAAATGGGAAGGACAAGACTCCTTGCAGCCGGCTTGGCCAGTGTTTCACCATCAGACCCGGGGACGCACGCCAGGCTGCCCGACAATCTCATCCTCCAGCCACAGGACAAAGGGATACCATGCCAGCTTCTCCTCCCCTTAGTGCCCAAAGCACTTACAGAGGCTACTGCACATTTTGACCCAAGATCATTTTCAAGTCTGCACTGTTACATTGTCTTTTTATCCTCCATCAGGTTTATAGAAAGCTTGAAGGCTCAGAGGCTTTATAAGCTTCTTGATGAGGGAGACCTTGCCGTGGCCTCCCTATGCAAGCTCCTAATAGTGAGAAGAGCTTGAATGGAGAAGAAATGACCCACAGTCCAAGCCTGATCTAGACGAATTTAACCCTTACTGCGAAGGACTTACTCCTCTGTAGCTATAATGTAACCCCTTCTCTGCTGAGAGCTCCCCCTCCGTCCTCCGTTTCTCCAAGTGTAGGTACACTGTAATGCATGTATGTGTGTGGAGGCCAGAGGACAACTTTTAGGGTGTCCAGTTTTTTTGTTTTGTTTTTACAGGGTCTTTCACTGGCCTAGAATTCACCAAATAGGCTATGCTGGATGGCCATTGCACCCTAGAAATATAACTGTCTCAGACTCCCCAGTGATTGGGATTACAAGCTTGGCTCCCTTTCCCCCCATCTTTGAAATGGGCTCTCACTGTGTCGCCTTGACTGACCTGGAACTTGCCATGTACACAACACTGGCCCTGAATTCACAGAGATTTCACCTGCTTCTCCCTCCTCGGTGCTGGGTTTAAAAATGTGCATCATCGTGCCTGGCATACTCAGCCTTTTTTATAGTAGACTCTGGATATTGGCTGTGGGTCCTTGTCCTGGCAAGGCAGGTCCTTTACTGAAAATGCCATCACCCCAGCTTCCCGGCCCTTCACCTGTCTCTGCCATCCAAGGGCTTGGAGATCCGACGCTTCCCATCCCATGAATCCCATCTTCCACAGAATTGAGAACAGTTACACTGGACTTCTCTTTCCTGCTCTTTGAACCCATCCCTTTTTTATTCATTAGTGGACTCTGAACAGCTGCTAGTTCCCTCAACTGTTTACACATGGCGCGCCACCTTCTTGCCAGCAGGAACCTATACCCTTGATTCTCACAGCGTTCCCAAAGCTTCAGCTGCTGAAACCCTCATCCAGTGTGGAGGAGACACGGAGATCCCTGAGGGGGTGGACCTCAAACTGCAACCCACACCAGACTCAGCTGGAAGCCATCCCTAGAACTGCTGATGGGAAAGCTTGAGTGGGAGCCAGAGACTGTGGTCCTCGTGAGTCCCCAGGTGAGATCGATGCTGCTGTTTCCGGGGGCCACACTCTGAGAACTGCCCCTCTGAAGGTTTTCCCATCACTGACACAACCAGATGGAAGTGGATGGATCTTATTCACTCTAAGATGGTTACCTTGGGAGGAATGATAAGAACATACATAGTCCAAATAGATGCCAGATGATCAAAACAAGCAACAAAATAGACCCAGCACACTGTTAAATGTATACAGAAAATCTGGGGAAACCTTTCACGACCTTCCTCCACCAGAGCTCTGAATCCAATCTCCTGATATCTCCAGATCTTACTGAGGTCAACTCTGCCCTTCACCCCCTTTCTTTCCTTTTGGACTATAGACACTTTCCCCCAGCCTTAAGCATATTGTCATTTATATTTCCTGAAGGACGTCCACAGTGTCCTGGAAGGTTTCCAAAAGGCTGGCACCTTTATCAGATGTACCGGGGAACAGGTTAAAATGCAGTGCAAATCTCCTGTCACCATTTCAACACCAGTATCTGAAAGCCTGGGAGTCTGATTTCCACCATGAGTTTTGCAAACTGTCTGTCCTCTTTCAAAGGTCATCATTGCGTCTGCCTCCCAAATGCAGTGACCTTTCCCAAGTCGCCCCCCCTAACTAGTTTGTGTTCTAATACCCAGTGCAGTTCACTAGGGCTTCCTTCCATCTTTTTGTTATTTGATAGGCTAGCGTCTCCCCTCTCCTCCCATCCTCCCCTCCTCCCCTCCCTCTCCCATATAATCACCCATCTTGCACCTAAAGTTAGATGTATCCCTGGAGCTTTCGGTTGTAGTGTGACACACATGGCTCTCTTCTGGTCCCCAGAATTGACCTGTCCCTGATGGACCTACACATGAATTCCTCTTAGGAATTCAATGGAACATGTCTCCTGATCTGGCTGCTGTGAAGGTATCCTACATTTAATTCAGATCCCAAACCACTAACCCTAAACTAGAGGGGTTATGCATGGTGGGTCACCAGAGTAGACACAGAGTACAAAGTTAGGAATTGACAGCCGACAGACCGTGGGAGAAAGAAGAGACAACATGCCCTTGGCGTGAATTAAGGAACTGGTTTAGGGGTGAGTGGAAAGCTTTGAAGTAAAATTGATTTGCACCGTACATGTCCAATGGCATGGGAGTGATGCCAGTGTCTAGCACACAAGTTTACAAAGTGAATGGAATATAAGGAAAGCATTATGGGAAAGGAAATGAGCTTATAGCTAGGTGTGGTGGTTTGAATAGGAATGTGTAGGCCTTTCAAACGGACAGGGTTCAACACAGGACAGGACAGGAGGGGTCAGGCCATGTGGTATGGACCTAAGGGGACCTCAGGAAGCCAGGAATGGCACCCATTGCACAGCCATCAATGGAACAGGGGCCGGAGCTTAACAACTCTAAGGAAGTAATTTCTACCAATAATCCTGTGAGCATCAGAAAGGACCCTGAGCTTCAGATGGGGAAGCAGCCAGGAACACTGAAATTTCAGACTGGAGAAAATGGGAGCAGAGGAGGCAGGGATGAGTACAAGACCAAAAGTGGTACATAAGAAACAGGTTTTAAGTCACTGTCTTTTTGTAAATTGTGTGTAGTCATAGAAATTAATATATGCATTACAATAGATTCTGATTTTTGTATGAATTACTTTGAAGTGTGTGTGTGTGTGTGTGTGTGTGTGTGTGTGTGTGTGTGTGTGTGCAAGTATTTTAAGTGAGACAGTGTCTTAAGTAGCCCAGGCTGGACTTGAACTCCTGACCTTCCCACCTCCACCTTCCAAATGCCGGGATTAAAGGGATGTGCCGCCATGCCTAGTGAATACTTTTATTTGTCTAATGCTTCTGATTCCCAAGGCAGCAGCACACTGGAGTTTTGTTCTGCTTCTTTAAAGACAGAGTCCTGCTATGTAGCACTGATGGCCTGGTCCTCATTACACAGCCTAGTCTGGCCTGGAATTCACAGGAATCCCTATGCCTCAGCCTCTTGAGTGTTGGGACTGAAGGCATGTGCTACCAGGCCCAGCTCCTGGAGTTTCTAACATTCTGTCACTTCTTCAGTTTATTTTCCTTTTCTGCATTTTACTCTTATCCTGAGCTATATATCTCCTCCTCCAGTCTCTCAGTCACTGTTCTATTGCTGTGAAGAGACCCCATGATCAAGGCAACTCGTATGAAAGAAAGCATTGAACTGGGGCTGGCTTGTAGTTTCCGTTAGTCCATAATCATCATGGCGGAGAACATAGTGGCATGCATGTAGGTGATGGAGCAGTGGCGGAGAACTCCATCCTGATCCATAGGCAGAGAGAGAGAGAGAGAGAGAGAGAGAGAGAGAGAGAGAGAGAGAGAGAGAGAGAGAGAGAGACTGGGTCTAGCATGGATTTTGAAACTTCAAAGCCCACCCCCAATGACTTCCTCCAAAAGGTCCTACTAATTCTTAATAATTCTTTCAAATAGTGCCACTTCCTGGTAACAAAGCATTCAAATACTTGAGCCTGTGGGGGACATTCCTATTCAAACCACCACACCTAGCTATAAGCTCACTTCTTTTCCCATAATGCTTTCCTTATATTCCATTCACTTTGTAAACTTGTGTGCTAGACACTGGCATCACTCCCATGCCATTGGACATGTACGGTGCAAATCAATTTTACTTCAAAGCTTTCCACTCACCCCTAAACCAGTTCCTTAATTCACGCCAAGGGCATGTTGTCTTTTCTTTCTCCCACGGTCTGTCGGCTGTCAATTCCTAACTTTGTACTCTGTGTCTACTCTATTCCCACAGCAACCATGCTAGTCCTGACTCCTCTTCTCATAGCAGCTCACCTTGCGCTGCATGCCTTCAGTATTCTCTAGCCAAAATGAGTTCCTCTCATGGTTTCAAACTACCTGAAGTAGCCATTAGGCAACATAGCTTCTCCCTGTCACATGGCATGCCTCTGTGGGTCCCCACATCTACATTATTTACATGTTTATATTGCCCTCCGGTTGTCCTGCCCTCCAATCTCAGTGGTAATCAAACAAGAGCATTCTCTCCGGGTGACTTGGAGAAAAATCTTTACATAAGCCAGCAAGGAAACTGCTCAGCCAATGACTGAAATGTTCTGTAAGAGTCTTTCCTTCTGATAAGGGACTAAAGCTGACTTCTGAGGACGAAGACGTGGCCAGGGCTTCCAGGGGTTGAAGTTATGTGAAACAGCTCAGAGAGGCAGGCTTGGGGCTGCACCAGCTCACAAAGGCAGAGAAGGAGAGCTGGAGGCTGGGCACAAATGGATTGGCTGAGGTGGACGCTCAACAAAGCCCGAAGGACCAAGATTTATCCAGCAGATCACATGTTCCCCATGTAGCCAACAGCTGACAACTTGCATGAACCATCTACTATGAGGCTTCTTCCAGAATGACTACCCTTGGATATATGTGAGGTATTAACTGGTTGGTATTGGAGGACTCATTGCTAAAGTTAGTATCTGTCCAAACAGGTACTATGACATCAGAGAAATAAACATGACAAACAAAAATTCCTCTGATCGAAGATTTAAAACAATTTCCACTCAGATTGATCCATACCCCAGTTTCTTATTGTTGTTAGCATATCTCATCAGATGAAGGTGAGGCTTTCTTCATGTGGTGCAGGCTCTGTAGGTGTGCATGTGTGTGAGTGTGTGCAGGTGTGCACATACATTTGGGCTGTGACTCCTCACTGGTGTGATGCAAAGTTTGTTATGAAATATAATGATACATCCAGAGAAAAATGGGTCTGTGTGGCAAGAACAAAATGCAAATAAGAGATAAATTCAATGAACAAACGCAGGATATCTGGTTGGTTCTTAGTTTATACTCTGGGGAATTATTTTAAGGACAAGATAGCTTGTGTTCCTTGCTGAAAATTTACCCCTGGACTTATTTGCTTCACTTCTGGTCTCAGGTAGATGGATTGCTTGGGTCCCACAGAAGGTGGTACTGTGGCCCGGGAGACAACGAATATTGATCTAGAAGTCTAGAGACACCCTGTGCTCCTCTGGGTTACACATCCTCTTTCTAGCTGCCATGAGTCACCACATACCTTCTCCCTGGGTGACAGTTTTATTCATTTATTTAAATTTAAAAATTTTGGGTCTCAGGTAGCCCAAGCAGACCTGTAACTTGCTATGTAGCCCAGGGTGACTTTGAACTCTTGATCCTCTTGTCTCTACTTCCAAGTTATGGGCCACCAGTCCTGGTTTTATGCAGCAGTGCTGAGGATCAAACCCAGAGCTTGGTGCATGTTAATAAAGCACTCACTCCACAAACTGAGCTATGAGCCCAGTCTCTTAACGTCTTTTCAACAGTTCTAAGCAGCTATCTCCTTGCTTCATTAACTTTCTGATGAAATAGAAACTAAAGCATTGCAAGACAAAGACAGCATTCAAAACTTCTTGCCCTTTAGAAGAGGCTTAAGAAAATGATTCTGGCTTCAAAACTGAGATTTCAATGGGCTTAGCTGTGAACACCAGGTACCAGGAATGCTACTTGGCATCGAGCCTCAGGGTTACCTGTTGAAACACCAAAGGCAGGCGGACTTTGATGTGGGTTCTTAGGTGCCAGGTAAAGTACTAAGAGATACAGTTATCCTTTCTATGAATGTGGACGTGAAAACTTGACACCATATTTGGATCAAATATTCATTGTGGGGAGGACTGGAGGGAACATGGGGGAGGGACTCTGAGTGTGAGCACACACACTCATAGACCAGGTTGAGGCCACCACAAAGCACCATGCAAGGGAAGTGATGTGTTTACTTGCTGTAGCATTTTAAACTCAAATAAAGAGGCATTGCAACCACTACTCCCAGAGTCAAGGACCCTGACAAGACACGTCTGCAATTTGTCTTCAGAGTCAAGAAGTCCCATTAAAGCATCTGCTAATCCTGGTTCATTAAAAATCCCAAGGAATAGCCGGGCGATGGTGGCGCACGCCTTTAATCCCAGCACTCGGGAGGCAGAGCCAGGTGGATCTCTGTGAGTTCGAGGCCAGCCTGGGCTACCAAGTGAGTTCCAGGAAAGGCGCAAAGCTACACAGAGAAACCCTGTCTCGAAAAACCAAAAAAAAAAAAAAAAAAAAAAAATCCCAAGGAATGTCTTTACACGCTGAGCCTTCTCCAGGTTCTCCACTTCCCTTCTAAAGTGGAGTGTGGTGGTATAGTTCTTAATTGCCGCAGCCCTTAGGAGTGTAGGCCTGAGGACCAGGAGTGCAAGGCCATTGGCTACTTACTGAATTTGAGACCAGCCTAAACTACATAGGACCCTGTTCTCAAAACAAAAAACAAAAAACCCCTCAAAACAAAACAGTGACATCTGTTTACCAGCAGCTGTTTCCTGAACATGTTCTCAAGCAGGGGCATTGCCCCTGTTTGTATCACAAAGATGACTGATGCGGGCTCTCTCTCTCTGCCTTCATCTGCCACGCTCAGGGGTTTATCCTAGTATCAAGACTCAGGGGATTCTCTCGCTTACAACGCTTCCCGTATCAAGAAAGGAGACAATCTCTCTCTCCCTAATTGTTTTGTCGAATGAGCTCTCAAAAGTTCATTTTTGTTACCTTTTTCAGGCAAAATAAGAGGCCTTTTACAAAAATTCTATTGCTAAAACAATGGCATTCTCCCGGGAATGGCTTCGTTATGGAAACGAAGTGACAGTTCCTTTTATGCAGCCAGGCAGAAAGTGTGCGCGTAGAAAAGACATCCCAAGCACTCGAGTGTGTGTGGGAGGACAGAGATGCTATTTTTAATTCCGATTGCAGCATTTCTCTCCTGCGGGTCTTTCAGCATAATCATAATCATAATAAGACTGATCTAAAAAGAAAAAAAAAAAGATTTCCATTCCTGCTGACCCCAGCAGAAAAAGAGAAAGGGAGAGAGAAAGAAAGTGGAGAGAATGATTAATACAGGTTCCTTCTGCTCTGAGACTGGGCTGTGGGCTCAGAGATGCACCTTCAAGGTGATCAGAACTGAGACTCTGTGACCCCCATTTCAAAGCACTAAAGTCCCAATAGTAACCGCCTAAAGCCCTTTCAACCCATCCTCATTTCTGTACCTGTGACTTTCTCACTGTATGGAGTTTGCAGGAATCTCACAGGTCTGCTGGGAAGTAACATGTAAGTTCCTGCATTTGTGCCCACATTTGGTGACATGGATGAGCTAGCCTGGTGTAAAGGCCACATGGGACACTCACCATCTAGTTTCAATAATCAGACACCAAGAGGCACCCAAGTTGACAAGCATGGAATGTTCTAGGTTGCTGGTAGAGAGTGGAGTGATGAATGCGAGTAATCCCAGACCAATGTGGATGGCTTTGCAAATCTGGGTCACACAGTAATCACATATTTAGCTATTTGAGGAACTTCAAAATGGTTACCCACACTGGCTCTATGATATTGAATTGACTATCAAGGTTGAAGGTTTGAGGATAATGAGGGTGTTGGCTCAGTTAAGTAGAGTGCTTGTCTAGAACCCACAAGGCCCTGCGTTCAATCCCCAGCACTATGTAAATTGAGTGTGGTGGCACATACTTGTAATCAGCACTTGGCAGGTAGAGGTAGGAGGATCAGAAGTTCAAGATTATCTTCAGCAACTTAGCAAGTGCAAAGCCAAACTGTACTACCTGAGACACTTAAGACTAAAGAGTCCAGTTGGCCTACATCCTTGTTTCTTACTGTTTTTCTTACCATCACCACCCTACTGAGTGTGAAACCCTCGTTTGATTTGCACTTCCCCAAATACTAAAGATACCTAGTGGCTTTTCATGTACTTCTGGACCATTCATGTATTTACTTTAAAAAACTTCATTGAATGTTTTTGTCCATTTTTTACATTGGTATATTTATTGATTAATTTCCGATTTGTAGGAGTTTTCCATGTTTTCTACAAACCCGACTTTTATCAAGCACATACTATGTACATTTCTTCCAGTCTGTGGGTTATCTTTTGACTTTGCCCTTTGAATTTATTTTAGTGAAGTATAATTTATTTCTACTTTTGCTTCTTGTGCAAAGCATCCTAAGAATCTAATGCCAAATCCAAGCTCACAAATTACTTCCATGCTTTCTTGTAATGTTGTTCACAATCTGAGCTCTTACATTTAAATCATTGATCTACATTTTACTTTTTTGTATATGGCATGAAGTAAGGCTCTAACTTCCTTTTGCATGTATACAATGTGTCCTTTCCAAGTGGCTCAGCTCCATTTGTTGAGAAGAGGTAAGAGCAATTTTGAGTAGAGCGTGACTGTAGTACTGGCTCTTGAGAAAAACTTTTGTGTGTGCATGTACACACATATATACAAACATCAATATATTTATACACACAGTCACACAGTCACACAAATACCCATGTATACATATAGCAAATTATCTTTAATTAATCCAGGTTTGGATATAGAGTGACTGTCCTTAGTATATGGTGAGTATATATATATGTTGTTTTTATCACTTCACATTTTGAAATTCTAGCCTGTTTTCTAGAACCATGACCCTCCAGTCATGAGATTTTCGAGCAGCCAACCAGCGCATGGGTGGTCCATTTGCATGGACCGGTTTCCAAAACCAACATGGAGTTTGAATGCTTTGTTTCCTCATTTTCAAGTTCCCCTTGGTCTGTCCTCCCCCTCAGTGAACTCCCCCTGCCTCAGACATCTTGAGACTGGCATGCACTTTCCTATTCATACCCATTAAGACTAGCTCTCGAGAGAAAACCCAGTGATCATATTCATTCAAAATCATCTATGAAAAAGAGAAATAAGATAAATTGCACATAACGCCCAAGTCTCTGTTTAAGAAAAATAAAAAGAAGTTTAGATGGCAGAATTCCAGGTTTCATCCTCACTCCTAAGGCATCAGAACAGAACCCTGGCTGTACATTGTAGTCCACCAGAGAGGTTGAGAAAATGGTACAGCCCACGCCATGGGATTTTGAAAAAGCTCTTGGTGGGGGCTCTACTATGCAGCTAGTGGAGAATCACAATCCAGAGAAGTCAGTCATCAGAGCTTGCTATTTCTCTCAAAGGCAAGCCCCTTCCTGCCACCAAATACCACTTGGACAGTCAGAGACACCATCTTTGCTGAGCGCCATCTACAGACAGAGACACCTTTGTCTTGGTTAGTTTTGATTTTGAAAACTCACAAAACTTGAAGTTACTTTATCAGCTCTCACTCAGTTTGCCCCCAAACCTTGTGAAAGCAGGCTTCCTATTTCCATGTAACAGATGAGGAAACAAACCGAGAATCTAAAGAAGCAACAGCCCAGATGGCCATATAACCTGAATGTGGCACATGCTGAACTCATGTACAATCCTTCCACGTGTGGTCAGACAATTTGCCACCAAGATTCATGAAGAAAACAGCAAGGTCACATCATCCACTCAGCATCCACTCTGTGGAAAGGGGCTGGGAACATAAAGATGCTCCTTTGCTTTTACAATGGTGCTGCATCCTGACAAACTGGGTTGTAAATGAAGGAAAAAAAATACCATAAACCCAGTTAATACACAGAACCTAGGACCCCCCAGTTTAGCAGGAGGAAGCCTGTGCAGTGTCTGTAATTTCCCCAATCATCACAGGGCTGACTGTAACTCAAGGCTCACTACGAATGCCTAGCACGGGGCTTCAAGGGAATTCATGAATTCAGGCAAACACAGCACCACTCCCACAACCTAAGGGAGGCGGGGCTTTCAGAGACGCAGAGGAAGGGGACGCTTCGAGCAGTGTGATGACACGGGGGCAGTGGGTCAGGAACGGTCTTATCATGGTGGAAAACACAGCAAACACGGGTGAAATCATCACTCCACATATTTGTGAGTCACTCCAGTGCCTACAGATTATTATGGAAGCTTAATTAATGGGAAATAAAAGATGCAAGGCAAAAATCCCTGGTACTTAAAGGCACAGGTTCTAAAATAGAATGAGGCACAACTTCCACCTTATAGCATCTTATTTTCCAAAGCAAGAGCCCTGTTACCAAACCTTTATCCGATATTAAAGTTAAAACTGGCCAAACGTACCAACAGTGGCATTAGATACTGAGAAGGCAGTCAAGTCACTTGTTCTTCTTCTTTCAAGTTGGTGAAATCCAACAAATGTGTAGGTATACATACATGCACACACACACACACACACACACACACACACACACACACACACACACACAATTGACTACCCTAAACTGAGGGAAAATTACATCTCTGTCTTATCAGAGGTCCAGCTTGTTCCTTCAAACATAGAACGGAGGTGTGTGTGATGGAGTGGAGGTGTGTGTGATAGAGTGGAGGTGTGTGTGATGGAGTGGAGGGGTGTGTAATGGAGTTGGGGGTGATGCAGTGGGTGTGATGGAGTGGGGAGTGTCATGGAGTAGAGGAGTATGTGATGGAGTTGGGTTGTGATGGGACTGGGGTGTGATGGAGTGGAGGGTGTGTGATGGAGTGAAGGGGTATGTGATGGAGTTGGGGGCAATGCAGTGGTTGGGATGAAGGGGAGGGTGTGATGGAGTGGAGGAACATGACTGACGGTTGTCTACAATTTACCAAATAAGGCAATTGGATGAACTTCTACGCATCACACTAAGCAGTCAGCAAGGAGGGAGGGTTAGCTGGAGGTTCGCTCAGGCCAGCGTCAGGACTTGGTTGAAGAAGAAAAGTTATCACACGGGGTGGGGTGGGGGGGGGTGCCCGTTTGTCTCCTAATCATAGTGGATCTGACAGCTTTCCCCCCAGTGGATCAAGACTTTCCTCTTCAAAACCGTTCTCACTGTGCTCAGAATTGCTGTACTTTTAAGTTAACTACTTCTTAAAGTGCTGTTTAAAAACTGACATCTTCAACCATTACAGGCTCAGAATGTATCTAACTTTGCAAAGTCTCATTGGTTCCTCAAGAGTACGACTTAAAAAAACCATACTTGACAGCCAATCTCATGAACATGATTTGTAGAGAAATCGTGTTCAAATTACTTTATATCAAGACATTTAAGAGAAAATGTGGTTTTCTTTGTAATAGGCTAAAAATAGTGATATCCTTTATCTTCAACTGAACATGTACATATGCTGTCTAAGCTGTTACACTTAAACAAATTGAAAAACAGTAGGGTTCTGGCTACGGGCCACACAGAAACAAAACTTGCCCAGAATATCATCTGAAACATTTAAAAAGTACAATTAACTGTTATTTTCCACAAAGTTTCAATACTGCACTTAGAGTTGGAGTTGTCAGCCAAGCCCAAGACCTTACAGAATCTGATGTCTCAAAAATGGACAGGAAAGCCAGAAGGAAGCTATTTCTTGTCCTGTTTTAAGTAAGGAAAAAAAAGATTGAGGTAAATTATATAGTTTATATATTGACTACTTCTTTTTGAATTAAGGCAATATAATATTGAAATTAACTCTTGTGATAAATTTTTACTAACTATCCATAATCATATTCCTAGACTATAACTGCACATTTCTTTGAAGACATCATGCAAAGTACTGTGAGATAAAATGTAGCCATTGCTTTGAACATAGAATATTGATCTCACTGATGTGTGTGTGTGTGTGTGTGTGTGTGTGTGTGTGTGTGTTGTGCATGTACGTCTACATGTGTGTGCATGCACGAGGAGGTCAGAGGTCAATGTCAAGTGTCTCCGTCTTGTGCCCCACCTTAGATCTTGAGACAGAGTCTCTCATAGAACTTGGGGCTCACCACTCTGCTAGCCTATCTGGCCAGCAGGCTGCAAGGATCCTCCTGTCTCTACCTCCTCAAGGCTAGGATTATCACCCTGTCTAGCTTCTTACATGAGTGCTGGGACCCACCTCAGGTCCTCACGCTTGTATGGCAAGCACACGCCAGCGGATCCACCTTCCCATGCCCAGAAGTTGACTTAAAACAAAATCGGATTGTCCCCGACTGTCATGATTTGGAATGAGCCTTCATCACCAACAGAAGTAGCTTTCAAATGGATGCTGGTGTTTTAACCCAGAACTTGCCTGTAGACAAAACCCTTTGTAGGAATCTAAGACACAGGGAGGTAGAATTGTAGCTGTTGATTCTCTCTAAACTGCTGTCTCCTCACCTCCTCATCCAATGTGCCAGTACTTCAGAAGGCAACTTCAGGGGTGCTGGAGCAACAAGGGACCGTTAGGCCCCTAAGGGTGTTGTCTACCCTGCACCAATCTGGAATCCACATTTCTTTTTATAATATATTATAGTATACTATATTTATTATTACTGTGTGTGTTTGATGTGTGAGTCTGGGCATGCATGTAACATGGCATGCATGTAAAGGTAAGAAGACAGTTTTGGAAAGTCAGTTCTCTTTTCACCATGAGTTCCGGGATCAAACTCAGGTCATCAGCTTGCCGTGTGCAAGCTCTTCTACCTGCTAAGCCACCTTGCTGACTCCACAATTCTTAACCCAGTGCACAGTCCCCTCACGTGGCTCACGGTCCCCTCACGTGGCTCACGGTCCCCTCACGTGGCGCACAGTCCCCTCAAGCAGCGCACAGTCCCCTCACATGGTGCATAGTCCCCTCACATGGTGCACAGTGCCCTCACATATTACACAATTCCCTCACATGGTGCACAGTCTCCTCACATGGTGCACCATATCTTCTATGACTTGATCCTTTATTTTAGAAGCCCCCAAATTCCATGATGGAGAACTGACCATTCCCAACACAGGCCAGGCTTTGCGTCCTGCTGTCCCCTCAGCACTTGGTCCTTTCCATCGCTCTTGTACTTAAAACTATGCCACGACATCCCACAACTCTGTATGGCTGCTCACTGACTAAATTCCATGTGCAGATTCCAATTCAACCTGCTCTTCTGGGTGGTAATTCTTGTTATCGTGGCTTTAATCTAAACTAACCCCAATGGATAAAATGCTCCTCTTACAAGCACAAGGACGTGAGTTCAATCCCCAGAACCTGTATAATACAAGCCAGGCATGGTAGTGCGCACTTGTAATACCTCTGCTAGAGAGGCAGAGACAAGGTGGATGGATCCTTGGGGGCTCATTGGTCAGCCAGCCTAGTCTACTTGGGGTGTTCTAGGCAGTGAGAGACTGTCTGAAAAACAAGGTGGATGACTCCTGAAAAATGACAGCCAAGGTTTAACTTTGGTCTACACATGCATCTACATGCATAAACAAACAAATAAATAAGTGAATACAATTAGTCAACTGGAAGATGTATATAGATAGGTAGATAACATGACCAGGTATTTTCAGCAAACCCACAGGAAACCTTTATATAAATACACAGGCACATATCTTTTAAAGTCCTGTAATACACACACACATCAAACTTAAAATCTTAACTATTTTTCATTCATTCAGGTTCTTTGTGTGGTGTGTGTGTGTGTGTGTGTGTGTGTGTGTGTGTGTGTGTGTGCAAGTGTGTACACCCATCTTAGTTGTTGAGACAGGGTCTCTCACTGGGACCTGGGGCTTGCTGGGTTGGCTAGGTTGGCTGGCCCAACTCTGTCTCTCCAGCACTGGGATTCCAAGTGGATGCCACCATGCCTGGCTTTTGACGTGGGTGCTGGGAATCAAACTTGGGTCCTCCTGCTTGTGTGACAAGCACTTGAAGGACTGAGCTGTCTCCTCAGCATCGTCATAACCGCTTTAATGTGCAGTTCAGTGGCCCTAAGCACATTCACAGTACTGCACAACCGTTATCACCATCTAGTCCAGAACTCTCCATCTGGCAAAACCTCAGTTCTTGAACATACATACATTTAAAAAGGTATTCCTTATAAGATTCAGAATGTGGGGTGACCAGACTTTTTGCTCCCCTCCTGTCCCCACCCGGTGTATCTATTGTGTCCTTCACCCATACTTTGGTCTTTCTTTAGAGAGAAATGTGGTGACTGTGGTTGAAATGTGTGGTTAATGAAACTCGCCCACTAGCTTAGTGATTAGCTGGCAGTTTGGGTTGTTCAGAGTGAGTTTTCCTAAATCCTCACTGATTCCTGGTCCTGTGGATTATCAGAAACCAGCCTTGACCCCTGTGAATTCTTGACTTCCCAGAAAGCATTGCCTTATAAACAGCAAAACCTGTGTGAAACAGTCTCACTGGAATGTGGCTGTTTCCTTCCAAATGAAACCTTCCCTCCCAGAGGGAGATGGGAGGCTCACAAGACCCAGAACTTTAGGGAAACTTAGGAAACATATGAGGTCCCTACCATGGAGTCAGATGAGCAGTCAATAATCTTGAGTGAGAGAAGACTCTGCTGAATCTGTCTGTGAATTGTGGGGGGGACTTAAGTGTCGTGGCTCTGAGGAGTCATTACCTATGCTGGGATAGGCTGGAGTCATTCCCGTCCTGTGAGTAACCCCAAGTGGACTCACTGGTTTGCCAAGATAGACTTTGAGCACAAGGGCATCTTTGGTCTGCTCACTAGTGCCCTATCTGGAGTGGATAGACATGCATGCATTTATTCATGTTTCCCAGGAAAAGGCATGCAACAGCTACTTACACTACACATGTAGCTTGTACATGCCTGCCCCCATGCTAGGAAACTGATCATTAAAATTTCAGTCTATCTTATCAAAAGTGATGGCCCCAGAAATCAAGGAAGGCTGGTGTACAGTTCTTACAAAGATTGTGTCTTCAATCCTACATGTAAACATACATAAAGCAAAGAAGGAAAATGACCTGAAAAGGCCAGAAAATTGTTCTGAGGGATGGAAAGACACAGGTAGAAGGACGCAGGTGATCTGGACACCAGCACTAGGTGTATTTAGACACTGTTTCCCCAAATGTTTCTACTGCTATCCATATTCAAAATTACATAGGGGTAAAAAGCAAAAATCAAACCAGGCTGTTCCTGACCAACATGGAACTGCCTTGATTCTAAAACACAAGTCCTCAGAGACAGTTGATGAACATGCTACCTGGGGGGAGGGGGGGGCGCTGGTTATGCCCTATAAACCAGGAGAGCCTACTTCCTCCTGTGTTCAATGATCCTGCTTCAACTTCTCTAACTTTAGCTCTACTTCTGTTTTTCAACTGAGATAATCACTTCCTAATTCACAGCAGCATGTGACCCCCTCCAGGAAACCTGGGCCACTGAAGGAGGGCCAAATTTAGCCAAATGCCATTGGAAGCTCCAGTGCCGAGGATGTAGTTCAGTTGGTAGAATGCTTGCCTAGCATGCATAAAACCCTGGTTCGGTCCCCATTATTGTGCACTTGAACATCACACACACACACACACACACACACACACACACACACACACACACACACGGATGGTGGCACGTGCTTTTATTCCTAGCACTTGGAGATAAAGGCATGATGATGAAAAATTCAAGATCATCCCCAGTTACATAGGGAATACAAGGCCAGCCTAGACTATATGAGACCCTATCTCAAATAATATAGACAAGTAAATAAATTAAAATTAATTTCTGGCTCTCAGCTGCTCACACTCAGGATAAAGTCACTCAGCCCTTGCCTGTAAGGAGCACCATGTCTGCAGCCTAAATGCCAGTCTTTCTGATTAACTTGGACTAACCAGGCAGCCCCATACACTACACTTCTTTTAGGTACCTATGGGTGGGGGCTTGGGCAGGGAGCCTTGGCACCAGTACTAATTTTTGCAGATTTGGCTATTATGTCAGGCTGTTAATCCAAACCTTAAACATTTAATATAGGTAGTAGTTAGGAGGTTAAGTGTCCTGGCAGAAGAGTAAGATAGAGCATTAAATGCAGCAATGAGATATCCGCTTGAGATAAAGAGGAGGATTAACATGAACACAAGCCAGACATTCTGAAAAAGCAGTCTTTGTCCTGACAAGGAGAAAAAAAAAAAAACACTCCAGCTGATGACTCCTCAGTATTAATTTCCTGAAATACTGTGTTGGGCGGGACGTGTGCATATGGTTAGGATGTTCCTATTCAATAGCATGCTTAAAGGGAACCATGTGTCAATAAAGCTAATGAGGGTTGCCATGATAAGGTTATGGATAACATGAACACAATGGTTTTGTTTGTTTGTTTGTTTTACTTATTATTATTATTTTGCAGTACTGGGGATTGACCCCAGGACCTTATGCATACCTAGTAAGTACTCTGCTCCTGAATGATGTACATGCCAGTCCTATCTATCTTATGTATGTGTGTGTTCATATATGTGCAGGTACATAGTGTGTGTGTGTGTGTGTGTGTGTGTGTGTGTGTGTGTGTGTGTGTGTGTGCAAGTTTGGAGGACAGAGGGAAATTTGGATGGGTGCTACTCCTCTGGCACTGACCAACTTGTTTTTTTTCTGAGACAGGGTCTCTCTGTGGTTCAGAACTTGCCAAGTAGGCTAGGCTGGTCAGCCTGTGAGTGCTGGGAATCCACCTGTCTTTGCCTCCCTGGTGCTAGTTCTTTTTCACACCAGTTGTAGGGGAACAAACCCAGGTCCTCATGCTTATGAGGCAAGCTCTCATGAACAAGGCCATCTCCTCAGCCCCATCTTTTAAATATGCAAGTGACATTTGTATTGCTTCACATGCCAGACCGAATGAGTTGTAAAAACCTCTAGCCAAGGAATGGCAGGCAGTGGTACAATGAATAGCACAGGGGCCCTCCCACAAGACACAGTTCTCTTTCTGCGCCGTCCCTTTCCTCTCCTTCCAGCAGCCATCCTGCAGGAGAGACCCAGGCCGGGTGCACTGTGGTTTCAGTGGGGAACTTGCAGAGAATCTTGGCATGCACTTTACTGGAAGCCGACTTTCACAGGAATGGGAAATCATTGGCTGGAAGTCCCCCAAAGTGAGAACTCTTCCTAGGACAGCATCAGAGGTTGGTCTGTTAGTGAGAGCTTGTTCTCTGCAAAGCCACAAGCTGTAACTGCTTGCCTGGGTGACACAAGGCAGGCAGCATGATTTCAAGCTCCTTGTCTTATTACACACTAAATCAAATGGAGCACTTTAAAGAAACCTCACACGGGGACGTCTAATGATTTTTCTCTAGTGGGATCCTATTTAATATGCTTGCATAAGCAAAGCCAAGGCGCCCTGTCACCTCCCTATTTTACAATCCCCAGAAAAGAAGACGTTCTTGTATAGATCCAGGCACCACACCATATTTCAGAAAAGGATTATCTTTGCTTTAGCGCCTCCCTTCACTCAGAATTTAATCACAGTCAAGACATTTGAATTCCCTGGAAAACGCAGACTCCATTTATGTGATGAGTTCAAAGCTGTTAATGCCATTTCCAGAAGTGTTAAGAGAATTGATCAGTTCATGTTGGTAGATCACTGTGGGGTTCCCAGGTCACGGACGTGAAAGGGTCATTCTCTTCATTTGTTTCTGTGGGGACCCCAGGAAGAACTGTGGTTCAGAGGGGCTGATTGGACTCAAAGCTTTTAACATCATGGTAGAGGGGGAAAATCTGCCTCACTTTCTTGTCCCCAGTTGTCAAACATCCTGGAGATCGGCTTGTTATCATGATCGTGTTACTGCATCAAGGCACTTACTTATATTTCTCTCTCAAGACAAGTTCAGTTGCTAATATACACCTCAGCCAGAGATAAGGTAACATAAGGTTTTTATTTCCCATATGCAACCATCATAAAATCCTTCATCTCCTTAATGTTTTAAGATCTTCTAAAGATTAGCATGTAATTTCTTGGTCTTTTAAGCACTCCATTTTCACCAACATAATACTGTTTATGGAAAGAATATTACCTTGAAACCATCTCCATTAGGTCTCACATATTTATAAAAGTCACCTAGCCATACTGCTTATTTTGTGTGAAGAAAGAAAATAAGTTTACTTAGCAATTATTTTTGATTGTATGACTTTCACAGCCACAAGTACCTGAGATCACTATAAATAAAAAAAAGTTATCTTCAAAGAGTGCTTTCAAAAGCAACTCAGTCAGTGCTGAAGTCGTATGATGCATGAAAATATAGTCAGTGTAGGCATGGTGAAAAAACTCTTAGTGATACAGTTCAGCTGAATATTCTACAGCAACCCCTCACTGAGAACATCCTGGAACTTGTGCCTATGCTAGTAGTGGGAGGTAGGAACACATCTGGGGGAAATAAAGGAATGGGCACTTGTGGCTCGGGAGAAGTTTTCTTTTCTCTTTCTTTCTTCCTTCCTTCCTTCCTTCCTTCCTTCCTTCCTTCCTTCCTTCCTTCCTTCCTTCCTTCCTTCCTCCCTCCCTCCCTCCCTCCCTCCCTCCCTCCCTCTCCCTCCCTCCCTCCCTCCCTCCCTCCCTTCCTTCCTTCCTTCCTTCCTTCCTTCCTTTTTCTTTTTTTTTGTCTGATTTTTTGAGACAAGGTTTCTCTGTGTAGTTTTAGTGCCTGTCCTAGAGCTCGCTCTGTAGACCAGGCTGGCCTTGAACTCACAAAGATCCACCTGGCTCTGCCTCCTGAGTGCTGGGATTAAAGGTGTGCCACCACCACCCAGCTGGAAGTTTTCTTAGCATCACAGACTCAAACTATACTGGACCTCCAGCATTCAGATGGGCATCAAGCTGATATGGTCTGGAATATGGTTTGGATGACCCTCAAAGTGGTTCAAAAGTTGAAAAAGCATCTGGCTTTATAGGCGAGGGCCACAATTAAATTACTTCATATGAAAGGGGAACAAAGGGGTGTTTCTAAAATGAAGACTTATGGGCTTAAACATAGATATGTGATTAAGAAGTTTAAGTACAAGACTGATTATTTAATCTAATTGTGTGTGTGTGTGTGTGTGTGCACGCACGTGTGTGCGCGTGTGCTTGTGCCTGTGTGTGTCTGTATGAGAGTATATGCACAGGCGTGCAAGTGCCAGCAGAGGGCCGGGAAGGCATCAGATCCCTTGGAGCTGGAGTTATAGGTGGTTGTGAGCTGCCCAAGGTTGATGCAAGGTCCTCTGTAACAACAGAATGGGCTCTTAATTTCTGGGACATCTCTCTAGACCCATCTACCTCGTTTTTTGAAAGAGAATCTCTTACTAGCCTGGAGTTTACCAAGCAGGTTAAGCTGGCAGGCCATCAAGCTCCGGGAATCCACCTGTCTCTGCCTCCCTGGCGCTGGGTTTACAAACTTGCACAGCCACACTCCCATTGTCTACACAGGTCCCAAGGCTCCCGCTGAAGCTCACACACACACACACACACACACACACACCAAAACACTTCACAGGCTGAGCTAGCAACATAGTCACACTATCACATGCCCCACTGTAAAGCAGCTGTGCGATTAAGGGCGATATGGAGAAGTCCAAAAGTCCTCAGAGGGCACAACAGAGAGCTGGCCACTGGAGATCATTCATTAATTTGTGAATAAGATGATCTTGACCTCCATAAGTCAAAACCAAAGACACCACGCATGTGGGTATAAAGGGCCGCCACCTCGTGTTCTCCCCGTCTCATAGTCAGCCTGTGGGCTTACACCTAAAACTCAAACAGACTCCCGTATGTTTTAATAGAGTAGGCATTTCAGGGGGAACATGGTATATGCAGGAGCAGGTGTGGATGGAATAATCCCTTCAGCATGCTCAGTTCTGATCCTTCAGACATGCATTTCCCTGTCCTTCCTCCCTCAGCACCAGCCTCAAACCAGGACTGGAGGTTCTGCAACCTCCTCCAGCTTGCCTGCTAGAGTTCTCCATTCAAATAGACAGTGCATCTGGCATATCAGGGCATTCCCCTCAGGAAGAAGGAGAAACAGAATCCAGGTTGAGGAGAACTAAGAACAGGATTTATGTCTGAGGAGAATCAGTACAAAGAGACTGATGCTCAGTTCGAAGTTACAACACTCCTCTAGTGGTTGCCTTAGCAACCAGGTGACTTGCCAGGTAGCTTGGCTTCCTCTGTACCTAAGCAGATAATGGCCAGGCTCTGATCCCACCCTGCCCACATATTTCCCCTTACCCTGCCTCTTAATCTTTGCAGGCTTCCCAGAGTTTAATAATGAGGTAGGACGCCCTTAGGTAGCCAGGTGCCAAGCTGGCTGCCCTCAACTTAGCCTCACTGTGGGGATCTTCAAAGCCAAATTCCCCCTCCCCCCCAAACATCATGTCTGTGTGTCTGTACATAATTCTGCCAGAAGACACACCATTTGCTCCTATGACTTGGAGCTACAGAATTTACTATAATCTCAGAAATGGATGTGAACACAGACACATCTTAGATCACACCCCACCCCAAAGAAAGGAATGTGTTTCAAACTCAAAGCCAAGCCATTGTGCTGTTTCCAGAACTCTCCAGGCCGGGACTCTACACCCCCAAGGCAATGTCGGCACACCAATTTTTCAAATTCGAAGTGAAAAACAAACAAACAAACAAACAAACAAACAGAATAGAACAGGTGCTTCCAAGCTCTAACCATTTAGGAGATTCTCTTGGAAGATTTTGGAATGGAAGCCTCTTATTCTTCCAATCCATCAAAATGCAAAAGGAAACAGAGTGGAGTGGGTAGCAGGAAGCTGGCCCTCTGGTCTGGATTGGCAAAGAGCTCAACCCACAGATTTGGGTTCATTTTGAAACGCGGCGAGCAACAAGCAGTCGTTCATTCTTCCAGGGTAGGAGGTAGAGTCATGAGCAGCATGCTATACGTTAAAGCCAGTGCGGGTGGCAGTAATCCCTCTGTTGGCCACTCACCCTCTGACTGGGATCTGACACATGGCACGCCCTAGGGATTTGTGAGTGGCTGTGGTGACATGGCCTTCTTGCATTTAAGTTTCTTTTAATCAAGCATTACACAGAAAAATGTGGGTGAACAGCCCCTGGGAGCCATTGTTGAAGCCAAAGTCTTTCTAAGGGAAATATCTGTCAGGTTCTGTTCTTTTTAGAACAGGTTCTCCAAAGTTTTGGTGATGGCTGGGGAAACATTTGGGGCATGCAGAATTCCTTCACTCATGTGACTCCTTCAGCTCCAGAACTGAGAAGACATATGAAATACCCAGTAACATGTTTGTCCTTATTCAACAAGAGATGTTCCCTCAAACAAAATCTGTTAGGACAGAGATGCGTGTTCATGCTAATGGGAAGTGATCAAAACCCCCATGATTCTTTGGTTAGTTTATGCCAAAGCCTATTCCAGCTTTTGTTTCTAGGCAAAGTACATCAAAAGGGTATTGCTCTTCCTTGAGATTCGAAATGTTTAATGTCTCTAGTACTAGCAAGAACCTATAGGGAGAGAGGAAGAGAACATGAAAGCCGACTTCCGCCTTTTCCCTTCCACACAATACACAACAATCTATAAATAGTTTCGACTGTCTGTTCAAATATACACCTCCTCCTCCGGAATAGAGGCCGCTGAACATCTTGTTGTTTCAAAGGAATTTTACACACACACACACACACACACACACACACACACACACACACACGTCAAGTGGTTCTCTGGGTATGTGAGAAGGACTGAAATGATGCCACTTGTTTTCCACATCAACAAGGGCACATGCTTTGCTGCCTTTGAAGAAGAACAGAGTCTTCATAAATAGCAGGAGACAGAGCAGGCATGGAGGGCTGACCAGCAAGGGTTCTGGGGACAGGAAAGCTCCGGAGGTGAAGACCTCACAGCTCCCTCTCTTCCAGCTGTTCTGAGGCACCCCCTTCCTACCCCATGTAGAGAGGGAAGGCAGCATGTAAGGAGGGCTCTTTCCAGCCTCTTGCTCACACTTACCTGTATGTGCCCGGGAGGTAAAGAGACCTCAGGACACACACCACCTCCTTAATTAAATTGATAGAGTAGTTTAAAGAATTCGAGAGATAATGATCTAGTTTATCACTCTTTTCTCATGTATTTGTATGTCGTGTGAGAGCATATACACATATATGTACATGGGTATGCATGCGTGTGGATGTACTTGTGCACCTGTATGTGAAGGTTGATGTTAGTGGTTCTCTTCAGTCACTCACCAATGTATTCATTGAGGCAAGGGCTCTGGATTGAGCTCACAGATAAAGCTAGTGTACCTGCCAGCTCGCTCTGAGGATCTACTGTCTCAGCCTTCTGAGCACCAAAATTATAGGTGGACCACCATACCCTCTTGGCATTCACACAGGTCCTGAAGATCTGCGCTCTGGTCTTCATCTTGTACGTCAAGCACTTTAACCACTGAGACATCTCCTAATCCCATGTATTGCTGTTGTTGTAATGAAGGGTATTGCATAGGGACAGATGAGGATGTGTAAAGAGGCAGGTGTGGGGGAGGGTGGCGGAGCCTCCAGGACCACTGGGTGCAATGCAGTTCCCCTTCCCCTCCAGGAACTCTCTGCTGTCTATGTTGACTCAAGCATTGCGCTGCACAAGTGTGGACCTTCCAGAAGGTCCTCTCCAAGGAACTGGAGCTGAACCCTGCCTACCTCCAGGTCCCCAGGATGCATGTGTTGGATGACCTGAGGGTGGCAGAGATGGTGCAGTGTGACTGGAATCCTGACAACGTTCTGGACCACTTAACCTCACTGAATTAAGTTTCTGAAATGAGGATGAGTTCTACCTCATTCAGAAGGCACAAGGCGAGAAAGAGAAGCTGGAACCACACAACACAAGGAGTTGAGCCTTGGACCGTTTAGACATTGATGTGGCCAAGTAGGGAGTGTAGAGGGCTAGTCCTTTATCAAGAGTGCACCTTCCAACTAGCTGGGCTTTAATTTACCATGTCCTTACGATCTAGTCACCATGATCCTTATGAACTAGTCAGCATGGCTAATTAACCAACAGTAGCCGTGTAGTTTATATTAGTACTTTACATTTTACTAAGTATCTTTGAGCCGGGCTTCATTTTACCAAGTCCACAACTGCTATGATTTTTCCAGAGATGAGTTTCAAGTCACTCCTATGTTCATCCACTCTGTCACCCTACACATAGTTCTTGAGCTCCTGCTGTGTGCCAGAAGACAGGCCTGGGACACAATGAAATGTCGCGAAATAGAAATTCAATGCTCAGGACAGAGCAGGTACAAGTGAACTTTCCATGCTATATCTTTGAAGCTTTTAATTGTGTAAGCAAGTCTCCAGTTTTCTTCCCTTTCCAGTGGAGGCCTGTAGATGGTCAGAAGAAAACTTATGGAGCTGTGCCCAGAGGACAACCATCTAGGAAATACCTCACTTAAGTGACATGATATGAACGAGGAATAAACCTTTATTTTGTGGAGCCACCAGGAGTTTAGGATTGACTGTTCTGACACAAAACTGTATCCTTTAGTGACTAATACAATAGCTTACATTGCTCTATTATCATTCCTTTGGCAATGAGTCTGTGAATAATACCCAGTGACACTTCTGCAATCGACTGCCTTTGATTTCTTTTCATTTCTTTAATATTACCTGTAATCATGCCTTGCCTCTTCAACTAGTCTAGGGTGTCTTGAAGGCTGTGACCTTGGCTTTGACTTTCAGAGTTCGTCTCTTCACCCCCCAACTCTCTTCCCTCCTTTCCCTTACTTTCTCCACAAATTCAGGAGTAAGCTTCGCACATACCAACAGCCTTTTGTATACTTGCCATGGGTTTAAACACTGAGATACAGTAGACGAGAGACAAGGCTTTTATGGTCACTGAGTAGAGGAGACTGACTACCTGGCCCCCTGAACAAACCCAGCAGACACAAGAACTATGAGACTGGGTGGAGGGGGTAGGATCTCACAGGTAGGAAGGATGAGATGGTCTGCCTTGATTGATTGGGAGGTAGAGGGTAAAACATGCACAGAACAGAAATACACCTCCTTCACCCACAACCCCGTCCCATCCTATATATTTCCCTGGCCCTTTACGCCACCTATTTCTTCTCCAAGAGTGAGAAGTGAGCTATCTGGCTGAGGCTGGAACCAAATGTGGTCCCAGCCTCCTCTGGATGGAAAGCAGAGTCCACTGGGAAGGGGGTAATCAATGCAAACTTTGGCTTCTTCCTTCTTCCCAGAGACAGGGCTCTGCAGACTGAAAACGGTTCCAGTTAGGAACACTAAGCACCACACTAAGGAACAGGGCACTAGGGAGGCAGTAAGTCCCTCTGGCTCCCACTCCATAGCTGTTATTAGTATCATAAAAACACTGGCTTCTCCCCTCTGCCTTTTGTCTCATTTCCACTGGCTCAGAACTTGGAGAGAAAACTCCTTTAACTCTTTTAAGATAAAAGTTTTCATATGAAAACCTTCTCCTTTCCCAACAGGCCTCAAAACGAAATTAGGAATCACTACCCTAATCTATCAAACCTGTCACTTGAATAAAACCCCCTTCAAATCTCTGATTTAATGGCTCCAAAGACAACTCCTAGACTGAGAAATCTGGCCCCAAAGGCAAATGCTGTGACAGTGAGTGCTGGGGGTAGGGTGGGAAAAGAAAAGCTTACCTTTGTGCCAGTCTGAAACACAGTGCAGGGTCTGTGGTCAATATCCACAATGGGAAGAGGGGGGAAGTGACGTCTTTAGATGCTCCTAATTTGTAACTTTACAGATACACTTCAAAATATACACTGAGGATTTCTTAAGTGTATCTTTTCTTTAAAAAACTGCAAACAAATACATGAATATATTTACACACATACAATCCTTGGGAAACAGGATGAGACGATGACATCATCATGAACAAATGGTATGGCATGGGTACTACCCACCGGGCTTCTTGCTTTAGAGAAGTTTAGAAAGAGAGCATGTGGGGGTGCGGGGGGAGATGTACTGCTTCTAATAGTAAAAGGCTTCCTTTCAGCCTAGAAAGATGCTCAGACCTCCCCCCAAAGAAATAGTAATCAAAAGAAGAAATGCAGGGTGGCTGTCAAGTGGATGGCAGAGATTTTTGAAAATGCTTCCAGAAGTTAGGTATGGTGGCACATACCTGTGACCCTAGGGCCTTGGGAGGCTGACATCCTCAAGTTTGAAGTCAGTCTGTGCTACTGCAGTGGTGTTAATTGCCAACTAGACAGAAGCTAGAACCACTTGGTAGGTAGATCTTTGGGTATTTGTGTGGGGGGTTGTCTTGATTATATTGATTGATGTGGGAAGACCCACCTGGACTATAGATAGGACTAGTCCCTGGACAGGGACCCTGGATGGTATCAAGTCAGTGGTTCTCAGCCTTCCTGATACTGCAACCCTTTAATACAGTTCCTCATGTTGTGGTGACCCCAACCAGGAAACTATTTTTGTTGCTTCTTCATAACAATAATTTTCTACTGTTATGAATCATAAAGTAAATATCTGATATGCAGCCCCTGAGAAAGGGTCGTTTGGCCTCCCAAAGGGGTTGGGACCCACAGGTTGATAACCACTGTACGGAGTGAAGGAAGCCAGTTGGGCATCAGAATACATGTGTGTATCCACTGACCTCTCTTTCTGATTGCAGATGTAACGTGATCAGCTGCCTCAAGCATGTGCTACCTTGCCTTTCTTGCATGATGGATTGTGTTTTGAACTGTGAGCTAAAATAAACCCTTTCCTCCTTAGGTTGCTTTTGTTCAGAGTCTTTTATCACAGCAATGGGAAAAGAAACAGGACAGTTACATAGCAAACCTCAGGCCAGCTTGGGCTGTAGCATGAGATCCTGTGGCTTTCAGAGTTTAGTGGGAGAAGCATCAGCCAAAACCAGAGTATTTCCAACAGATGTGAAAGACAGAGAATATCAGAGACATACAAAAGCTCCAAGGGTAGAGCAGTGATGAAACTTCAGTTAGGATCTGTTCCCTAGTAGAACCTTCTAGAAGGAAAGGAATGGTATTTCTTTGTGTAGCCCTACTGTGCCGGTCTCACAGGTCCACAGCATGTGACATGCGCTCTCTAGATCACCCATGGCCCAATGCCTACCTTCCAGCCAGGAGGAGCTGACTGTCATATACAGGAATCTCACACTTTGGCATGTCCTTATGACAGAGCTATCCTGCCACAGAGACGAGGCAATGCAATTACCTACTTGCTCTCAAGAGCTTAGTGTTGGGAGGTGCTCAGCTCTGCTGAAGAATGATATCATGGGCATTACCTTCCTCCTTACCCAGTTCCAGGCTGGATAAGGACACAGGCAAGTGTTAACAGGAGAGCTTGATAACAAGGATGACAAAGCGCAGACTGCCCACTATCAAAGGCCCCAGGAAGGGAAAAAGCAGAGGGAGATAGGCCGGAAAATGCAGGAGGCATTATGGCAATCGTGGGTCTGCCCAGGATACATTGGCTGCTGCAAGCATTATATATTTTTTTTTCCTGGCTGCACAGACATGTTGCTATGGAACCAATACGTGCCGCTGCCATTTGGCCTCTAGCAAATAAAATCTCAGTGCTGGCAAGAGCACTCCACTGGATTTCCCTTAAAGGGATACCATCCATGCTCAGTGCCATTGTAAGTGGAGTGTAGCACTGTTTCAGAGCTCCAGCCCTCTACACGGCAAGACACAGAACTCAGCCACTCATGTTCTACAAGGTCAAAGTGTAAGTGCAACCAGTCCCTGATCTACTTCGCACTGTTACTTTTTTTTTTTTCATTCAAAATGTAGTTTTATTTCAGAAAAACAAAATAAAGCAAGCAAGTAAACAAACAAAATCACCTTAGGGCAATGAAGAAAAGAGGTTCCAAACTTTGTATATCCCAAATGAATAGAGTATTGTCAGCAGGATTGCTACTTTTTATGTTTGATGTTGGGTGGATCCCGGGGTCTTACTCCATGTGCCCAGTAAACACTATTACCACCTAGCTACTCCATACTCTCATGCTTCTTCTTCGGCTAAAATTTCCCCCAACCACCACAAAACCTTCAAGGCTTCAGTGTGAATTTCCTTTGCATCTAATTGGTAAAGAACAAGGGGGTTATGATATTTTACATAATAATCCCTCTTGAATGTCAAGATCAAACTACTGATGAGTCCAGCAGAGAAGCAAATCCTTTCAACTGCACTGCGTGCGCTCCGCGGTCCTGCTTGCCTCATTCTACACATGTTTGTTGGTTTGTTTGGTTTTTGGCCTTTGACTGGTCTCAGCATGTGACAGCAGGACAAAGGCAGTGGTTTGGAAAGAGCATGAAGGAAAATATGCACGTATGCGGCTCTTTAGTCTGAGCTGAAATAGCTCCCTCCCCAAAGGGGAGGGTGACTCAATGACTCAGGAAGCTCACGAAACTTACAGGATTCACAGGCCCCTTCACAAGATTAGACAAGCAGCAAACAACTGCTGGGTGGGGAAGACTTTTCAGGCGGCTCTGTGCTGCCTACAGCTGGCCAGGGGGCTCCACAGATCAAGTTTTTGTTGCCATCCATGCTGGAGTGGCTTTTTGGTGGTGCAGCGGCTAGAATCACCTACGTTCCTCTATGTCCTCCCTTCTCTACTTCTGTTTAATCCAGCAAACTCACTGATCCACTAAGCTAAAACTGTGGATTCATTTCTTTATTATGTCATCACTGTCCTCTCTAAGGTGTATAGATATTTCTTTACATATTCCTAGGCAGAGTCATGCAACTGTGCCCATGCCAATGAGGTCTACACGGGATGGTTTCCAGATGCACCTACTCAGTCAATTCTTCTTGGTAGCATGATGACTGTGAAGCCAAACAGTACTACTTCAGCATCTGCCTTAGGGCAACAGGCCATTATCATGGTATTAGTGCTTTATTTAAATTGAATTATATCACTAAACCTATCCTCTTGGAAACAAGCTGTGGGTTAAAAACCATCATCTCTCCACAGGACCACCCCGCTGAGAGTCAAATGTTGTTCTCACCCTGCTGGCTCTGCTACTGTCTATGATGTCACAGGTCTCTGGGAGCCCACTGCATCCCAGCGATCTCATCTGTACACAGGGACTTTCCCAGATAGCCTGGGAGGTCCCATTGGCTGCGCATAAGCGATTGCTCTTTCTCATGGCACTCAGGAGACGCAGCCATGTGAACTAGACAGAAAGTCTCCCCTTGCCCACAGCCTTATCTCTATACACCAGTCACAGAAGGAAAGACACTTTCTCTGTGAACTGTACAAGGTGACAGCAGCCGTGAGGGCAGCTCATGAGACTCGAGACAGCAGGAAGCAGCAGAGAAAATGCTCTGAGCAAAACCACCTTTTCTGGGAGAGACCCAGGCAAACGAGCGAGGAGGGAAAGACCCTCTTGACTCCAAGCTTGAGAAGACTTCCCCAGCCTGCCTGTTAGCACTCGCTTGATCTTGGAACCTCACAGTATCAAACATCAATTTGACATGGACAAAAATAGATGGTACATTTAAAGGCTCACTCACCCTCTGCCAACAGCAGGTTGGTTTCTTCTCAAGAAGAAAGTTTTGGTCTAATTTCTTTGGAAAACTGAAAGAGAGAAAAAAAAACAACAAAAGATTTAAAAACAACAGCTAGGGAGCCTTGCTGAGTCAGGTAGGTGGGTGGGAAGGGCGAGGACATCCGTGGTTAGTAGATACACATGGTGATATGCAGCTATGACATGAATTTTAAAGCACCTTTCAACAATCAATATACAGAAAATCATGGTATGCATGTTTTATTTAGCATGAGTTATATGAGCCTTAGATTAAGGTTCATGTACATTGTGGTGTGTGGGAAATATTTTTAGGCGGGTCTTTTAAAATCTCCCACTTTCCTTGTTTACTGCATTTTGGTTTTTTTTTCTCCCAAGTGCCACATCCTTAAGCTTTGACCAACAGCCATCAGTAACTAGGTTTGCCTGGGAACACAGACTTGGCAAGAAGTGATGGAGGCCCCTTAACAAGCCCACCAAGTAAGGTTATGCAGAAGCCACAATGTCTCAAGCTCTGACTGGTCCAACCTGCTATGGGAAAGAAGGGAGATGATGTCAGGGTTTGGCCAGAGGAACGCTAAATGATGGAGACAGAAAAGGAGTAAGAGCAGCAGAGTTCCAGCTCCAGCTCCAGGTTGTTCTTAAAGATCACCAGAGACTTTGAAGGGACCTCTGTGGGTCTAGAGGGGATGTGAATCAAAGCTACCCCAACTGTTTTCACAGCATCCCCAAGTATCTAGAGTCCATCCTAACCTGTTCCTGTCCCTTTCTTACGTGTCAGCAGATGGTGAGAAAGGACACGAGGCCATTTGGATGATTTTTGCTGATGGTGCCCCATCAGCATAAAGTGGGTTCTCAGACCTGGCAAGGCCTGCCTTAGCATGCCTGAGAGAAGTCTGTTCACACATAGGCGACACCCACCCCACGGTGCTGTCAGATGCTGCAAGGCTAGGCCATCTGAGATCTAACTCTGGCTGCAGAGAAGATGAAGGAAGGCCTGACTGAAAAGATGGCCAGAGACAGCCCAAGCAGGGAGTGGGGCATACCAGCAACACCTCTGGCGGGATCTTTGTAATTCGCTCACACACAAGGAGCCCTTTCATCCTCAAGACAGACAAGATGTCTACAGGAAGAAGGAGAAGGACCTTGAAAGCAAAGTTCAGGGTCAGCCCAGGTGTGCTTCTTAGCTCCCCCACCCCTAGCTGAGTGATCTCAGCCACTGGGAACCCTCTGGGTTTTCCTCGTTTGCATAATTCCAAGGATGGCATCAGCTGCTGCATGCCTCTCTGCGAGTCTGACTGCAGCACCAGGCATGCAGGAGAGACAATAAAAAGAACGGCCTCGAGTCCCCTTTAGCTCACCACATTCATGTATCTGTAACAAGAGGAGAGCTGTAGAGAGATTTCTAGAATCTATCTGGATATGAGTACCTGCACTGCACTGACCCTCTCTCCACCCACCCCCAATCTGGTGAGACAAATGAGAACAAAATAAAGCTGTTTACTGTAAAACAGTTACATGGTATAGATGGGAGGGGCAAGAAACAGAAATGAGAAAGTTCCCACTAGGAACCAGTATTGATATTTTTACTTACACCTTACCTTCTTCCCTGTGCCCAGGAATACATACATGCATTTGAAATAGAATTAAACCTATGCGTACATATATAATCTAGTTTAACATGTTTTAGGGTATTCATACCATTTTGCCAACTGTTTTATAGCTGATACACTAAAACCCACTTTTATTGCCAATAAATTTACCTACATTTAATATTTTTTTGAAACAGAATATCAGGTAGCTCAGGCTAGCTTTGAACTTGGTACACAGACAAGAATGACCTTGAATTTAAGTTCCTTTTGCCTCTACCTCCAGAGTGCTAGGATTACAGGTCAGCACACCTACTTTCTTTAACCCCAGAGGCTCATGCATGAACTACTTAGCCTTACATCAAAACATTTTAAAGGACTGCAAGAGTATTGCTTTGGAAGAATGAGTCAAGAAATATTTATTTGTTGAACATACAGAATCCACCCATGTATCCATATTTATGAGAAATGACTGCATGCCATGGCAGCATGTGTCTTCTCTCTCTCCTCTGTTTTCAAGATTGGGAAAGGCAGATTGCTTAAATATAGTAAGTTTTAACAGCAAAAATTTGTTTGGGTTTGAGTGGGTGAGCTCAGAAGAATACAAACTGGCACATATACCATGGGGAATGAAATCACAGCTCACCATTTGCAGTGAGCAGCTAGGAGATGTTGACAGGGGACCAGAGATGACAGGCAATGCGCATGCTCACTAAAGTAGGAAATCGTAAGTCTAACATCAAGCAAATGTCCCTGTTTTTTGCCCAGTCATGGTGGAGTGGATTTATGATGCAGAGAAAAGCGAATTGAGTGCTGCAGAGTTCTGAGTGGCTCTAGAATTAATCCACATTATTTGGAGTTCAAAACCCATGAAAAGGACATTGGAACATGCCACATGAAGGCATCAAGCATGGGGCTATTTGTACAATGCCAGTGTCTCTGGTGTAATTTCTTCCTCAAAGCGAAGAGTTGATTTGACAAAACATACATGAGGTGGTAACATGAGTCACGGGCCATATGATCACCTTCCATTATCAAGGCTGTGCTGTAACCCTAACAATCATCAGCCACATTTCAGACAAAGGCCGCTTTGGAGAGAGGCTGGGAGAGTAAGATATGCCTACAGACATCCAAGGGTGTGGAGACATTTTTTCTTCCAGTTACAAATGCAGTTCATCTTTTGAAAGTATTCCTGACTGCAACTACCAGCAGGTAAGAAGTGGGGGTGAGGGGTTAGTAGGGAGCAGCAGAGAAAGATAGGGTACACTGAAACTGCAAATTCTGGAGAAGCACACGAATGAGAAATAAAATTTTATTTGTGAAACCAGAGTCCTCAGGAAATGACACACGGGAGTCAACGGCATGAGTCCCCTTGTATGATGAGAGGAGATGCATGATGGACCATTCTCACTACCTACTGGGCAACCTAAGAAATGCCTAGGATATGAGTGAGCCATATCATGGCATTGCTGTGAGCTCATTTCCAGGAAGGGTAAACTTAGGAGAGAAGATACACCCTGAATGTGGGTGGCACCATCCTATGAGCTGGGGTCCTGGACTGAATGAAAAGGTTAAAAAGGAGAAAGCCAACCAAGCCCCCAATTTCCTCCCTCTCTGCTTCCTTATCCACCCAGATATGAGCAGGCAGCCCCACACTCCTGCAGCCACATCCAAGAGCCTTCCCCGCCCACAGTGTGCCCCCTGCCTCCCATAAGACAATGACTACACTCTCAAACTGTGAGCCAATATAAGCCCTTCTCCTTTAATTTCCTTCTTGTCAGGTATTTGATTTCAGCAAAGAGAAAAGTGAGTAATGTAAGATCTTCCCTCAATGGTTCCAGCTCCTGCAATCTGAGCAACATCTCATGGTGGCTGGATCCTTCTGTCCGAGAGAGCATCACTCTTCTATCTTGACCATGTGAAAAAAGAATTAAAATGATGAGATAAGAGCTCAGATACCAAACACCCAAAAGCCTCTTTCTGACAACACACACTGGGACTTACTGGATCACAGAAAACAATCTGAACTGCTTGCCACAAATCTTCAATGGGTGCAATCCGGGAGCTGGTAAGATGTCTCTACTAGCGAACTTCTAATAGGGAAGGAGTTTTGCTTTGCGCCATTTACTTTCACAGGGACAGAGAAGCAGATGGTCTGGACCCATTGTATATTGTATAGTGACCCTTTTGTGCATTCAAAGTTGAGTATTATATATAGACTTAGGTTTGCCTTCAAACTCTTTGAAGGGTACACAGGATGGGTCATAACACATTCTGTCTCTGCAGGCCCAACCCAAGTAAAACTGATACAGAGCCTAAGATGCTCACCCAGTCTCTTCAGAGACACTTACATGTGTCTACCTTGTCAGGAAACTGCTGATGTTATGTGCTCCACAACTGGAGTGAATGTGTGGGCTGCTGACCTTTGAAAGCGCCACCTTGCATTTGATGTACTTTGGACCTTAAATGTCCTCTAAAGGCCCTGAGGTTGAAAGGTTGGTCCCCAGAGTGACACTACTGGGAAGTGACAGAGCCTTAAGAGGCAGGAACTAGAAAAAAAAAAAGTTCCGGGCTCACAGGCACATACCCTAGAAGAGGACTCTGGAATGCTCAGCTTCCTTCACTCTTCTTCATTCTTTGGCTATGAGGTGAGCACGTCACCTCAGTCATGTGCTCCCACCATTTCTGTCTTGTGTTGCCGAAGGTCCCCAAAAGGGGGTGATTGATCATGGATTGATACCCCCAAACTATGAGCCAGCCTAATCCTTCTTCTCCCTTTATAAGTTGATTATCTTGGATGAAAGACAGAGTGACAGAAAGTTGACATATTACCTCACATCCTCTGAGAAAGCAGCAGGCTCCTTACTCTTGGCTATCATCACTTCATGAAGAGCTGATTTCTGCTAACGAAGTTTAGCCCTCCTTTCCAGCCCAAACTGAGTCTCTCTCCTAGTCACTCTAGTAGCTCCATTGCACAGAAGAACAAAGCAAGGCTCAAGAACACACAAGTGACAAAACATGAAGCTTGTCAGTTTCCTGAGCAAAGGGGAAAGCCGAGCTCCCCAACTCCCTGCATTATGTGTTTCTTGTCTTTATTATTTTTTCAAGTCTCCACACTAGCATTCTGACAGACACAAAAAGGAAGAGCCAGCTGTCCCTAAGTCGGCAGACAGTCCTTTTTCAGGTAATTATTTTGAGGGTAAGTAAACAAGAGCGGCAAGGGAACTTACCCGTGATACTCAGCAAAGAGTCTTGCCTGAGCGGTCCGGTGGGTGCTAGGCAAGCGCTCTCCAGGAAGAACAACGGGGCCTAAAGTGCTGACAGTTGCATCACCACAAAATGTAGCCCTGGCAAGTGAGTCCAACAATTACTGTGCATCACTCTGATTATGAGCCACAAGCATGCAATCAACAGCAGAGAGACGGTCCTAAACGATCTCCATCAGCATTTTACTTCAGTTCTCAAAGCGAGGCGGCTGAGCACACTTCCATCTGACCTAAGCGCAATGCTGACAACCCAAACCCCAAGAATACATAAGAACAAGGACAGTCCGAGAACACTGGCCATGGTGGTGGCCGCCGGGTATAATGGATGAATTTTAGTTCATTCAATTCTTCCATTTATTACTTTAGGGTAAATAAGTATCACTTATGGAGTCTTCACCTAATAAAGCCAGGCATACAGGCAACCCGATTTAAATTGAGAGGAACTTTAAGTCAGTTTTACACATTCCCTAAACTATATGACATGCATGTTCCTTGAAGGACTTTGATATCCCATTCTAAATTTTGTGAGTCTTCCCTTAAATTCTGGTCCAGCTCTGAGAGTTTAAGGTTTATAGTATTTATTTCCATATCCGCATTTCCTAGGCACTCAGTGCCTGGCCTTTATGTTACATACTGAGCAACCCGCAGGAAGGAATGCATTTTCACAGCACCATATATAAAGAGGTGCGTGAACCCAAAGATGACTTCAAGTAAGACAAGCTACTAGCATCTCACAGGGCGACTTTCAAGTTATGAAATTCTTCTAAAATGGAAAAGATGATTGTAAATATATGCTGTGGAGATCTGTTTTTAGGGAACTCTCTCTGTCTTTCTGTCTCTCTCTCTTACACACACACACACATACACACACACACACACACACACACACACACACACACACACACACACTCCCATGCGCATGCACACATACACCAAGATACAATTGCTGTCATACTGACTAAAGAAGTCAATTTTCAAAGGCTTCCTTCCCACCACCACTCTATTTCCAATGCTACTGTTTAAACCTCAAGCTGGAAATGATATTTTAGGAGCATTTTTAAAGGAAAGTTAACAACTAAAATGTCCCTATGCATCTAGCCAGCTCTGGGAGAGAGATACTGATTATTATACTGTCGCCTGAGGTCAGGCGTGTGATTCGCCGTTCCTGGCATCCTATTGGTGCTCAAAACATTTTGGAAGTTGGAGTATTATGAATGTTAGGCTGGGGGTACCGAAGATGTATTGATTGATGACACACATTTTGGGGAGAAGGTGCTGAGACAGGCTGACTTCAAGCTCACCATGGTAACCAGCAGATGCTGGCCTTGAACTCCAGGTCCTCCTGCTCTCATCTCCCTAACTCTGAGATAGCGAGTGTGCAGCACTACCAAGAATGTATGCATGTGGACACATATATGTGCACCCACGATCTTATTCCACATTTCATGTAACAGGAATGACGCTCTTGCTTTCTCTCTTTAGCCTCTTTTACAAATAGCTTCTTCTGGCAGGAGAAAGGGTGGCTGGCCTCTATGTTGTCACCAGGCTGTTAAGTGACAGACATTGGGCCAATGTTTATTGATTAGCAGAAGCCACCAGGACTCAAGCACTGGCCTCTGTAGAGCTTGGTGCTCCATTCAAAGCCCTCACTTATCTTTGTTGTGTGGATAGATTTCAGCCCTTGTACTCACCACAGTCAATGACACATCATTATCTTCCTAGTCAATACACATCTCAGCTAAAGGTACATGTGTAACAGTCTGTTTCTTGTGTAATTCCCATGCACTTGACTACTCACTCTACCTTAGGTTCTTATCAAGTCTTAGTTATTTGATGACTTTTTTTTTTTGGTCATTAGTCAATTAATTTCTTTTTAAAATGTTTTAATTAGCACATATTAATTGTAACTAATAATGGGTTTCCACATGACATTTTCATACATATAGATAATATGTCTTGATCATTTTCATCCCCTTCTTATCCCCTCTTGCCCCTGTCTCCACCCTTCAGTCCCTCCTCCTCTTAAGTTTCTCTCCTACTTTTGAGTCTATTTTAAAATTTTGATTTCCTTATTAATTTATTTTGGTGACCCTGTGAATATCATTGGTGCTGTTTACAGAAGCATACTTTCTGTTCATTGCTTTTCACTTATGATATAGTGTCTTATTTTAGCCCAGGCTTGCCTAAAACTTACTACCTAGCCCAGGCTGACTCACCCTTGCACCAGTGACTTCGTGTAAGGCTCCTAAACACTGAGATTACGGCCTGAGCCACCATGCCCAGCTACTTTTGTGTTTCTTTACTTATGCATTTGTTGGTTTGTTGTTGTTGTTGTTTGTTTTTATAGACAGGGTCTCATTAAGCAGTCCTGACTGGCGTAGAGCTGACCATGTAAATAAACCAGGCTCTGGTCCTCCTGCCCTTGAAGCTGAGTGCTAAGATTGCAGAAGTATGCCTTCATGGCTGGCTGGGTCTTTTTAGTTTTAATGTGAAGATTTTTCTTGAGCTAGAAGCTAATTAGACAATACAGGAAAAGCATGCCTCTTCTGATTTCAGTATCAAGTTGTTATTATCTTTTTATACAAGTCAAAGTCTAGGGCTGGTGACTCATTGATAAAGCTCATTGATAGAGTACTTGCTCCGCATGTAGAAGGTGCCAGGTGCAATCCCCTTTACCACAAAACAAAGATGGAATCTATTCAGGTCATTGTAAGGGGGCATCATAAGGTTTAGGTGCTTTACAAGTTCATTAGCACCCCAAATGCTAAAGCTGTCTTGAGTGTTTCCTTGCTATTCAACCTCGCAAAGTATTCTGCTTGCCAACTGCTGGAGGATACAAGTGTTGAATTCTGCCAATGTGATGCCATCCAGGGTGAGAGCCAACTCAGCTTGCCTTCCAGAGAAGGGCTCCAGTGCACAGGAGCTGTCTATTAGAATGATTTCATAACCAGAGTGCAACTATGACATGGTCAAAAGTCATACTTGTGATTTTAATCTACCCTCTTCTATCTACTGTGCCACCTTCACCTGCAACCCACGGGAAGTCTGTCCACTGAAGCCTTCCCCCTCTTCCAGTATGGATGAGGTCTGGCCAGGACAGCAGGAATGCTGTCCAATAGGCCAGGGACTCTCCTTAAAGCTGCTGGATTGACGCAGATTAAAGGGATAGATAGCTCACTGTGCCTCCCGAGGCTCCTTCTGAGCAAGGGGGTTCATAGGCACATTTTTATCTCCTTGCTTACCTTTTTTGTGGTAAGCATCTTTTTATTTTTAGCTCTGTCCAGAAAAAGGAAGGAAGAGAAGGAAGGAGAGAAGAAAAGAGGGAAAGAGGGAGGCAGAGAGTGAAGGAAGAGGGAAGGAAAGAGGGAGGGAGAAAAGGAAGGAAGGAAGGTAGGAAGGAAGGAAGGAAGGAAGGAAGGAAGGAAGGAAGGAAGGAAGGAAGGAAGGAAGGAAGGAAGGAAGGAAGGGAGGGAAGCAAGCAAGCAGGTAAGCTAGAAAGCAGCCCACTAGCTCCAAGATACAAGTATTTCACTCTGAACTTCATATTGACAATATTATAGTCATGGCAATTTAGAGGAAAATTGGAATCTAATGAGAAAAAATAAGAGAGGAGTACTGATCAAGGGACTCCTGAAAATCAGCCCCAAATAGGGCTACCAAGACCTAGGGGTTCTCTGAGCTTATTAATACAGACACCCCCGACCCTGGGGTATGTGAAATGATTGCAGTCATTTCTTTAAAACTGTTAGTCACCCTCACGATGATTTACCTCTCCACAAGGGCAGTCTGTAACCAGGGATCCATCTATACGGGTTTGTCACCGAGATGCCTCAAGGTCAGTGACTAGAGTAACTTGATAAGAATGATCTCACCCACTCACTATAGCACAGTGGTGTCACCGATCAATACAGGAGTGCCGCATACCGTCCACCGAGCCTCCTCCAGGGAGTTTCAGCGCAGAGCAGAAACAAATTATACCCTTCGAGGCAGATGACACACCAAGACAGGAGGGTGCTTTCTACAAAGTGAATCCTTTGTTCTGCGTGAGGAGTGCCAATCCACCTCAGGAAAGGGAGTGAGAGCAGAAGAGTCCACTTGAGGGAGGCTTGGTGGGAAGGGGGCTCTCTTTTCTCCGCCTGAGGCTGCCCTCACCCTGTGACTTGAGAGCGCCACACAAGCCAGGTGCGGTGGGGGGTACTCCTGTAATCCTAGCATGTGGGAGGTGAAGACAGGGGTCAGAATTTCAAGGGAACCTCCGGCTGCCTAGCTGAGTTTGAGGCCAACCTGGGATAATGAGACTCTGTCTCAAAAAAACATATAAAGTATAAACACAAACGACTGCCATGCTGGTAACTAAGAAACAGACCCCCGTTTTAAAACGTGCCCCACAGTGTTGACCTCCATTATAAAGCAGGGGAAGGGCCAGTAACAGTATTGCATATTGTAGAGCGCTTCCCATATGGTAGCCTCTATTCTATTAACAAATGTGAATTGGCTTAACCTTTCCAACACTCTAGGGAAACAGACTCCATTTTTTAATATCCATTGAACAGACTGGAACGCCAAGGCACAGAGGGTTCAGTAAGATATGCCTGAAGGAGGTGCATGGAGGAGGGCTTACGAGTAGTTTTCACACTCAAGAGTCGAGGCACACAATTATTAAATTGTCTAGTTAACAACAGCTGCTACCACACTGTAACTTTGATGGTGGTACTCACAGCTTCAAGAGCTATATATTTTTATCTATGTTTTATCCGTCAGCTTGAAATAACCACTCTGCATGTGTAATCTCTCTCCCAATGAGGAGGCTTCTGCAGAGACCCATGTGTGCTTGTGTGTGTGATGAAGGAATAATAGGAGGAGGAGCTGCCTCTAATTCATCCCTAAGTCATCCCATAAGACAGACTGGGAGCCCCTGACCAGCCTAATTTCCAGATAACAGAGATGAGGTTTGAGGAAATCACATGACTCATCCAAGGTCATGCTGCTTTGCATACAAGCTCTCCCACTACATGCCTGTGGTTTTCAAAAATGCAAAACCCATGGCATTTTTTTCTTAAAAAAAAAAAGTTTATATAACTATGACACACAACAGCACTAAATAAGAAGCTGTTCTCATAGAGAGTCTGAGGGGGCCCGAAGCCTGAAGGCTTATGGGGGAGGGAAAGGATTTGTATAAAGTCACTGGAGACTTGTGATAGCATCCTATATACTTCTGGGGGCCTTCTAGCTGTGAACAGTCCCGCTTCCAGCCTCCCTGCTCTAGCATCTTTTTTTGAGGGTCTATTCTGTGTTTGTCCCTTTCCAGCTCTGAGGAATCTTCCTATTGACCCCCAGAAGCTCACAATCTTTGGTGACTTGAACTTTCATCAGTAGCTGGGACAGGAGTCAAGGTGTGATAAGGGGTTTTTTGCAAGCTTGTGGACTGGACACCTTGATGCAAATCTGAGCTCCTTTCCAGGGATGAAAGGAACGTAGACCAGGAACAGGGGGCACATCTGCAAGGTGGACTGTCCCCGAGGCTGCAGAATCCCGGAAGGCCCAAAGCCGTGGAGGTTACAGAATGTCAGGGAGGTCGGGGCTCACCCTCAACAGTCTTCACCCAGCCTCCTCACTTAAAGGAAATTGTGTCCCACCCAGAAAAAGTCCCTTGGCCAAAGTTGTGCAACGGCATGCCTGACACTAAAGGTTTGTGACATCTCACTAGTGAGCATCCAAAACTCCAAGAAGAAGAATGAGGGTGTGAGCCACAGGGGGGGGGAGGGGTCAAAGGAGGTTCTGGTGATGCCGAATGATGTGAGACAGTCAAATACTCTGAAATCGAAGTCGTGTGTACTTCTGTGTAAACCCAGCTCTTAAGGGTCTCGGGGGGAAATCCATCACCTGGAATCACGAGAAGGCTTGTCAAGTGCTCTAAGGCTCCACCCGGAGAGGTGAATATTGAGAGACAGGGAAAAAGGGCTAACCTTTCCCCCCACAGCCTGAGTTCTGAGCTGCTTTCAGATGTCTAGCAGGTGAAGGGGGGGGTAGTGGGAGCTGCTTCTGTAGGGGAGGCCCCATGCATGCTCATTAGCATACGCTATCCGCATTCACTCCAGATGAGATTCCATCACAGGAACCTATTTATGCATTCCTTAATATAAATCTAAATTGCTCTCTTCAAATAGCAGAGAGAGCTGAGCTTCAGCACGGGGAAGGAGAAGTGATGGCACTAAGAGCCAGCAGGCTGCATTTTCAGCTTGTCTTCCCCCCTGTCACCCTGCCTTGACAGCCGTAACTTACACACCTCACTGAGCTCATCCCAGCACTCAGGGTAAGCAGGCTTTCTCTAGAGGGGACACCAAGGAGTACTCAATGCTCCGGACCACTAGGGGGTCATTGGTAAGTCTTGACCTAGGTGGGTCCTTGTGTGCTCCCAACAAATAGATACAGCTCATGACAGCTCAGCTGGTAAATGGCATGCCCTGCAGGCATGAGGACCCGAGTGCAGTCTCCTAGGACACATTTCAAAAACAGCTAGGTGCGGTGGCATGCGCTTGTAATGCCAGTATTGGAGAGGCATGGCTGGAGAATCCCTGGGGCTCACTGGCCCACCAGCCTAGTCACTCAGAGTTTCAGTAGGAGATCTTAGTCTTAAAACTTAAGATGGGTGGGACCTTGAGAAACAACACCCCCCACACATGTATACACACATACATACATACATATATATACACGTGCATACATATATACACATGCACATACATACATATACATGTACACACATACATATAAACATATACACATGCATACACATGTATACACATAAAAATACATACATACACACAGGAACACAATACATACATGCATACACACATACACATAGACATACAAATAAACAAATGCCTTCACATACATACACATATCCACACACAGACACACATGCATGTACACACACATACATACACATGCATACACACATACACACACAGAGACATGCATTCACATGCTCACACTTCATGCAAAGGAAGACACCAACAATGCCAAGCCGCACGCCTGACACTTCTGATGTGACTCTCCAGGAGCTGCACACACTCTTCCTAGAAATGGTGCATCTAAACCCAGCACACCCACAGAGGACTTGGAAATGAAAAGGCGGGGAGGCAATAGTGTGGGGGCAAGCAGTGTGCGTGGAATGGAGCTGTGGCTTTAGTTCTGCTTGTTTCTTCCCAAGTCCCCAGGCCGCTGGGTGGGGGCGCAGCTGTGTCAGTGCCTGCTTCCTGATGAATGATAATTTACAATACCTTTTCCCACCTATGGAAAAACAGCAGTTCTGTAACTTAAGTTCCTATGCAGAAGCAATGTTTCAATTCTTTTCATTTGGAGTAAGACAAGCCAACCTGGAATATGTTTAAAATAGTGAAAGGTTTAAATGAAATCCCCAAAGTCCAAAAACCATAGCCTAAAACAAGGTCCCATGAGACTTCACAGGAAAGCAAGCAGGGAGAAAAAGAATGATCAATTACCTATGTATTAATCTTCTAAATGAGGCTTGAACCAGAGCCTTGTGGCAAATTTTAGCTAGGCACTGATTTTTATGTGTTTTGATCACCACTGTTTCAGCTATTAGTTTTTAGGTTTTTATGAGTATTTGTCTCCATATATGTGTGCTGTGGGATGTTTTGTACGGCAAATGTGTTGCTCTGATTGGTTAGTAAATAAAACACTGATTGGCCAGTAGTCAGGCAGAAGGAAGTATAGGCGAGACAAGGAGGAGAAGAATTCTGGGAAGTGGAAGGCTGGGTCAGGGTCACTGCCAACCGCCACCATGACAAGCAGTATGTGAAGATGCCAGTAAGCCACAAGCCACGTGGCAAGGTATAGATTTATGGAAATGGATTAATTTAAGATATAAGAACAGTTAGCAAGAAGCCTGCCACGGCCATACAGTTTGTAAGCAATATAAGTCTCTGTGTTTACTTGGTTGGGTCTGAGCGGCTGTGGGACTGGCAGGTGAGAGAGATTTGTCCTGACTGTGGGCCAGGCAGGAAAACTTTAGCTACATATGTGTATGTTTCACAGGCATGCAGTCTGAGGAGGTCACAAGAGGTCAGCATATCTGCTGGAACTGGATTTACAGAAGGTTGTGAGTCACCACGTGGGCCATGGGAACTGAACCTGGGTCTTCTGCAGGAACAAGGGCTCTTGACTCTGGAGCCATTTCTCCAGCCCCTGTTTTATTTTAAACCTTTTCTTTTACATTTATTTTCTGTGTGAGGGAGTGGGCAGATTACAGCAGTCATATGGAGGTCAGAGGACAACCTGTGGGAGTCTGCTCTCTCCTTCCATCACATGCGCTCTCAATTTTGAGCTCAGGTCATCAGGCCTGGCAGCAAGTGCCCTTACCAGCTGGGCCATCTCTCTGGCCCCCAGCAATTTTCACAAAACCCAGACTTTCAGCATAGTCAGAACTTTCTAGAATGTATATGTTTTCAAGCATATACATGAGTCTACAGAAAATAAGTGCTGTGAATATGTGTTGCTACCACTGGTTAATACAGAAGCTGCTTTGGTCTGTGGCAAGACAGGTTATAGCCAGGCGGGAAATCCAAGCAAAGATACAGAGAGAAGAAAGGCAGAGTCAAGGGAGATGCCTGGGACCCCCGGGGAGCAAGATGTAATGGAACACAGGTAAAGCCATGAGACTTGTGGCGATACATAGATGAATAGAGGGTTCTGCTGTGGATATCGTTCTGTATAAATAAAACACTGATTGGCCAGCGGCCAGGCAGGAAGTATAGGTGGGACAAGGAGAGAGGAGAATTCTGGGAAGTAGAAGTCTGAGTCAGAGAGATACTGCCAGCCACCACCATGACAAGCAGCAAGTGAAGATGCCAGTAAGCCATGAGCCACGTGGCAAGGTATAGATTTATAGAAATGGGTTAATTTAAGATATAAGAACAGTTAGCAAGAAGCCTGCCATGGCCATACAGTTTGTAAATAATATAAGCGTCTGCGTGTTTATTTTAAAGTTGGTTGCTGAACTCTGAACTTGGGGCTTGGACTTGAACTTGGAAGTCCCATAAGGACTTCCTGCAGCCAGAGGACTTAGTTGTGGCACGTGAAATCATATGGAAATTCTACTTTCCTGGGCATGGTGGTCCATGCTTGCCATCCCAGCACTGAGGAGGCTGAGGCAGGAGTAGCTGAAGCTTGAAGCCCGCCTGAATTACAGAGTGAGACCCCACTGTGGTTTGGATGTGAAATGGCTGATGTGTTTGGGTGCCGGTGTAGAGCTGGCACCGCTTTGGAATGCTGTGGAGCTGTGAGGAGACTGATCCTCACTGAAGGAAGCAGCTCCCTGGGAGGGAAGGGACCGTGAGATTCTGCAGGGCAGTCCCACCCTGCCCTGCTCTCTGCTTCCTGGTTGCAGACACAATCTGAGCAGCTGCCGTGGTCCTCCTACCACGCCTGTATCCCTTCCGAAACTCTTCCTCTCTAAGGAGCTTTTGCCAGGCATTTTACCAGGACAACAACAGGAGAAGGACGTAGAAGGGACCCTGTCCAGGCATAGGCGAGGTAGGGGACAGGATAACCAGACCAACAATCTCTTTATTCATTTTCAAGTCTAGCATAATGAAAATGATTAGGGGCGTATAGGGCATTAGGGGCTTCAAACCTTAGTATGCCATGCTGGGTGGGTCACAGAACAACTTCCAGCCTTGCTTCCAAACCAAGAGGCATCGGGAGTCAAAGGCTTGCTCAAAGCTTTCGCCTTCTCCAGACTCCACCTTGCTCAGTTCCTTGTCTTCCTTTGCCAGCAGGGACCTCGTGTGTTAAGAAGGCCGTGCCTTTGAGCTCGGAGGAATCTGACAATGGCCTTCCTCACATTGTTCCCACAGTAACCAGAGCCAGCTGTCCAGGCCAGCCAGCCAAGCTGTGGCTCAGGATCACACACAACAGGACCGCTGCTCAGAGAACCTCAGCGTCAGGCTCTTCCTTCCCTGGGCCTTGGGCTGCAGGTCAGCACACTCCTGGCAACCCAGGAGTGGCTCTGGGATCCTGGAGGCTTCATGTCTAGAGAGAGCCACAATCATCTGACACTTCTCCACTACTGATGGCTGGAAGGTCCTGGCACCTTAAGATCTCTGAACTTATGCACATAGTTCTGGGGTGCTGTGGGGTCCCCATAACATATAGACATCAGGTTTTCCCAAGCATTTTGGCACCTTCTGATGCCGTGGAGAGGATAACGGGGCTCGGATGAGGGTGATCATTTCAGAAGAGAGGAGACTTATAAAGACCCAGCTCTGAGCAGTCAGCAAAAGGAAAGTTCCCTTTCACCGGGAGCTCAACTATGCGATCCTAATAAGGGAAGCTCCTTGGAAAGCACTGCTTGTATTTTTAGCTTTTCTAAGGGAGGAAGGAGTTTTTGAATGGAGAAAATGGAAAGGAATGGAGGGCAAGGGTGTTGGAGTTGGGTGGGGGAGCTGTGGAAAGGGGCGGCAAGATCAGGAAAATCTCAGACTTCAGGGACAGATATGCGGTTTCCTCCTTTCTTGACAGATGGGCACAGCTGGGCTTCCTGATTGCATAACATAACTAAGTTCTCCAGATCCAGACATCAAGCGAAAAAAGGAGTTGGAAAAGGGAGATACTTTCTCTGAGAACACGGCCAGTGTACACCTCATATGTGTGGAGTTTGAATTTGAGACGGGGTTTGGTTGTGTAGCCCAGGTTAGCCTTGAACTCCTTATGTAGCCCAAGATGGCCTCAAACTCCAGCCTCAGCCTCTTGAGTGCTGGGATTACTTGAGTGAGCCACCACACCCAGCTCTCAAGTTCTATTCCTGAGACAGCAAAGGAGGCCAGGCAGAGAAAGAGCTGGACAATTGAGTCTGATTTGAACGTAGCTCTAACTTTCATATCCTCAAAGAAACACCCTGTCTAGACTTACAGACATTAGAAATCAATAACAGATGAATGGATTCCTCCTAAGTGACCTTATTATGTTCCTAGCAAAGTGAAGATACCCGTCGAGAAAAAAAAAAAAAAAAAAAAAAAAAAAAAAAAACCAACAAAACAAAACCAAAACCCAAAACCCCAAATCCTAATGAGCTGAAGAATCCAATGTGTGTAATGTGTGTCTTCTTCGATTCATGGGGACTGCTAATTGCTGGAACTCTGAGTTCAGATGCCACTGGGTCTGTAAGGACCTTTCTAAAACACAAAGCACTCTGTCACAAATCCATTTGCCTGCTAGTCTTCAGAGCAAGACTGCAAACTATGCAAGTCAACAGCCTTGCGGTGTGGTTGACACAGGCCCAGAGCCGCCAAGGGAACACAGCGCTAGTTTCCCAACTCCAAAATAGGACTAAAGGACTTTGTGCTATAGGAGGAGTCGCTGTGTTTTGTTTAATGGAACTAAATTTGTGCCCATTTAAATTGTGAGCAGGTGGCACTGGGTAGCAAAGCAACCCCGAAAATATTCCCACTCAGTGAATGCAGTTGTATGTATAATTAGCTGAGGGTTATTTTAAAGTACTCTCATCTCTGTGCTCTTTTGTGCAATTCAAACTGGTGAGGGCTAGGGGGAGGCTTTTGAATTTGTTATAAAAGTACAGCCATCCATCATATCATCTGTTAAGAAATAAAAATGAGGGAAGGTATTGGGAGACCTCTCAGCATCTATTTATTAGGCTCAGACCGAAGGGAAGGGCTCACTTTCTTTCAGGGGAATGAGTCAGTGGCTGGTGGGGAGAAAGGAGCAGGCTGAACAATGGAGTCAAGAGGGAGAGGAGGCAGGAAAAATCAGAAGTACATCTGAGAGCCCTAACATTTGTTCATGTGAAATTTCAAACACGAACAAAGCTTCACAATGGAATGCCAAATATTCCTTACCCAAACATCCGTGAAGTGCTGACTCATGGCTGATTGTATGCCTCCAAGTGAATTCCAGGCCCATCACTGAATTCCTCAGCATTTCAGCATGAAGCATACAATTTCAAACTCGCTCAGCATCCTGAGGTCTAACTCAAGTGACTCTAGGCTCTGCCTCCATACCAGGCAGCAGTCTGGCTGAGATCCAGGTCTTCTCGGGGACCTGTGTTTTCTCTTCCAAGCCCTCCATGTTCTTTCCCAGGCACCCCTCAGGTCTCTTCCCCCTTTGTCCCTCTCCCTGGTCTCTGGAACTGAACCATGGTCCTCAGTATTATCGCATAACAGAGGTTGGAAATCCTGGGTTTTGATCTTGACCATGTTACTTTTTCCCCTTGAGGTTTCATTATCTCTACTGTTAAGCAAGGGCATGAAATCCCTACTACAAGACACAATTCCTTGTGACACAGTCATAAAATAGTGGATTTTCAACTTCCAGTGGATTTCCAAATGTGGTTTCGTGGACTTTACAAAAAAGTTCTTAGGAGCCTTAAAGTGGAGGACATGAGACTCTTCCTGTGAGGTGGGGTCTCCCGTGTTAGTGAGTTAGGGGCATACTAATTATATAAATTAGTTAGGGGTATGCTAATAACATAACTTTTTTCTGATAACTTTACAAGGTAAGTTTACTTTTTTCACATATAAATTAAAACCAACTATTTCAACATGTTGAACTGGAAGTTGCTAAACAATAACAACAAAAAAGCTCAAATTTAACATTCCCCAAAGAGATGCTAGCATCCTTCAGAGAAAGAACATGCAAACTCAAAAAAAAAAAAAAAAAAAAGGGAAAAGCAAAAAGAAACATTCCCTCTCTCATCACAGGCTTGCCAAGCCCCCAGCAGAAGCAGGCTTACAATAGATCCTCAAATCATCACAAGCAGTGTCCAAGCCTGCAGAGAGAACCAGAAAATGAAGGGCTTTGCAGAAGTGATTTTGAAAAGTCTGCTGCTCACCTGTATGCCTTCCGCTCCTCAAGCACCCAAAGGGGTGGTCTTAGGGGAAGGGATGGAGTGAGGTCATTGTAACACAAAGAAGCCTGGTTCTAAATAAACCCCAAGGCTTGAGATTGGTCTTTAATGCATTTGCTTTTAGAAGCCAAACCACAGGAAGTATCATCTCTTGGAGTGTACACTGCCAACCACTGCATACCACATGCAGGCTCACCCATAAAGCCCAAGTCCCAGGTCACAAATCAGACGGGGTGGATTTGGGTCCAGAAAATGGCCAGCCAATGTGGGCTGACTTCTTGGGGGTCATAGTGAAGGGTCACAAACTAGGTGGTTCCTAAATTTGGAAATGTATTGTCTAGGTGTCTTGGGAAACCAGAGTCCAGAATGAGGGGTCGGCAAGTTTGCTTACCATGTCCTCTCTGGGAGTGGGGAGGACTGACTGTTCCCTGCCTCTTTCTTCACTTTGGTGGTCTTCTTGCCATCTCTAATGTTCCCTGATGCCTTCCTTCATATAGCATTGTCTCTAAGTGGCTTTCTCTGTGTTCAAATTTTCCATTTTTATAAGGATACCACCCATACTACAGGGACCTCATTTTTACTTGGTCAGATGCAAACACTATACTTCCAAACAAGACCTCAGACATGCTACTAGGGATACTAGGGGTGCTAGAGATTGGTAATCTAGCATCTTTTGGGGGGTATAGTTTAGCAAGTGGCACCTGTTCACTCAGACTTGATTTAGGAAAGAAAAGAGAAGAACGCAAAGCCAGCTCCCATGGAGGTGAATGCTGTCTCACAGAACATGCCACCAGTGTCCAAGTCATCCACCAGACCTCAGTGGTTGAACTTAAGAACAGGTATGCCACACATAGGGACACACCCTAGCACATAGCCACCTGGCTTTATTGTAACATCAAGACTCATTTATAGTGGGTCCCTCCTATATCCTTCTCAATTTTGGCTATGTAACTAACATGTAACCTACACAGTCACCTGCTGGTTGTATATCTCATCATATGTTCAGTTCATTTTGGCTCCTCTTTCTTTAGTAGCTCATGCATTTAGGACAAGAAAAAAATATAAAAAGCTCTTTTAGAAAGGAAATTCAAAATACATTTTTACCTATGTCTCTGTCTGGCAAGGTTATTAGTCCACAGAAGAAACCACGATATTTATCATAGGCATGAACATTTGTAGTTTTTTTGGTATTTTTTTTAATAGACAGAGTCTCATGTAGTCCAAGCTAGCCTTGAACTCTTTATGTAGCTGATAGTAACCTTGAACTCCAATCTTCCTGCTTCCACCTCCTGTGTGCTATATGACAGCATGGCCCACCATGGCTAGCTTATGAGGTGCTGGAAATCAAACCCCAGGCTTTGTGCATGCTAAGCAAACACTCTACCAACTGAGTCACCTCTCTAACTTCATTGGTAGTTTATAAATCTTCAAGAACCATAACTGCAGAGTATATGTACTTAGCTATCCCAACAGACTGTGGCTGTTCTCAATTCACTGGAGAGGACGCAGAAGTGCAAAAAAGTTAGCTAAGTCAGACAAAGTCTCACACCTACTAACTCCAGACAGAATACAGAGTAGCTCTTGGGACACTCAGCTCTATACATTGTTGTTTTGTGACTGAATGTCATGTAGCTCAGGCTAGCCTGGAATTCATGACCCTCCTGCCTCAGTCTTTGGGAGTGTGGGAAGTATGGGTATGTACCACCACACCTGACTCAAAGTCTCCATTTTAGGAGGGGTGAAGGGGAAAAAAAACTACAACAGGACAAACTGGGCTGGGGAGGTAGCTCAGCGGTAGAGCACTTGCCTAGCAGGACACAGTCTATTAGGTCCACATGAAGGACTGGAAGCTTTTTTTCCCTAACTAAAATCAAACACGGCGGTAATACAAATCTCATGTTTATATTTTACACTTAAACATATTTTTCAAAATGTCTTAAGTCTAGGTTTTATTTATCTTGTAAAAATAGGGTGAGTTTTTTCCAGCCCCATTTCCTGGATGATAAATTGGAAGGGAAGTTCTCTAACTTTCCTAAATAAACTACTGAGTTTTCAGTGGGGTTGGACAAAGAACCACCCTGGCTTAATTCTGAAATTGGCATGGCTTTCCAGACAGGATGGCCCAACACCATACCTTGGAGATGGTGCAACTAGAAAGAAAGTATTGTAAGTGAAGGATAAAAAGAAGAAAATCGAGCAAGTTCCCGAGTATTTTCCTACAGAAAAAGAAAGCCACACACATATTCATCGTGGCTGCTGCAGAGCTGGGCCTGCATGGAGTGTGTGGGGGTGTGTGTGTGGAGATGCACTCAAGATGTCACAAGATGTCAAGATGGCCTCGAATGTCCCTGAGAACAGGAAGAAAGCTGTTCTAGGAAACACCCTCAAGATTTGCAACTGGTGAAGGCAATTAATATTTTTTTCTACTTCATTACAACATTCCCTCCAGTAGCCTACAACCCAAGTTCAGAAAAAGGCTTCCAGAAGGCAGAGTCTGAGCCCTGCTGGAGGAATATCAGCTTGAGAGAAGACAGAGCAAACATACTTGTTCCCAAGTGGTGTGGAGGGCAGAGTAGCTACCAGACACAAAGTGAGAAAGCCAGCAGAGGTCATATGCAGAGGCTATCAGGCAACTTCTAAGTTGATCTGGAAAGTCTGAAGTGTGGCTGAAGGCTTGAGCAGAGCAGTGGACTTATCTGAGGTATACTATGTCCAGTGACTGTCAGCCCCACATGTCTACCTCCAAATTCCCTTTCCAGAGTTTACTTACTTTGTTTTATTTTGTTTTTAGACTCCTGCTGGGCATTTCTTCATGTTAATCCTGCTGTGGCACTTCCAATGGGGTTAAATTAGAATTCTATTGTCTCTTCAAGGTCTAGCCTGTGATTCTAGGAAACGGTATAAGTCTGGAAATTTGACAGTTCTTTGTGGGGAAAGATGAAGATTGAAAACACAAGGAATTGAGAAACAATATTTGGAAGGCAGAGCTAAATGAGCAATATCTTTGAATTAAAAAACAAACAAACAAACAAACAAACAAAAAACAAAGCCAGATCGGTGCCAGTCATCTCTTTCCAGGTGTGCCCAGGATTTTAAAGTATACAATGCATGTGTGCGTGTGTAATAAGCTGCATGTGTGCATGTATGGGATGCTTGTGATGGGAAACCTGGGAGGGACTACTAAACCAGCCTTCAAGGACACGTGTTCTCACTGGCAACCAGAATGGCTTTCTTGCAACTCACAGCTGCTACCTGGCACCCGGAGTTGCTCTTGAAAAGACGAAATGAGGTATAGAACAAGAATTGCATTACTAAATGTTTCAAACATTTCTCATACACATCTTTCCCAGGCTGGTCTTGAAGTCACAATGAAGAGAACCTTGAACTGATGGTCTCACTTCCACCTCCAATGCTCAATGGATTATAAGCATATGCCACTGTATTTGGTTTGTGTGGGGCTGGAGATTGATCTCTATATATACACTGTGGTACCCACATTTATCTCTATCTATCTATCTATCTATCTATCTATCTATCTATCTGTCTGTCTGTCTGTCTGTCTGTCTGTCTGTCTGTCTGTCTGTCTATCTATCTATCTATATGTATGTATACATAGGAAAAATAAATAAATAAATAAATAAATTTTTATAGGCAGCACATGTGGATCAGGGCCATTTTCACCCTATTTACCTTAGTATGTGGTACTCTGCCTGCCACACAGTGGGCTCTCAAAAATAACCTTTGAAGAGATTGAAATATGGACTTACGGTTCTAAGTTACTGCTCATCACTCTCTGGTCCACGGTGAGTACAGCTGTCTCTTATCCCATGGGACACTCCCTCAAATGGAAGGATTTCTCTTGGCCCTTGACAGCCTATGGCCATCCTAGTTAGGTATGAATCATCATCCCTAACCAAGTCTTGCTCTGCTTGAAGGCAGTCAGAACCAAAAGCTTGTAGAGTTCTCTGAGCCAGGAGGCTTAAAAGAGCCATTAGCAAGACAATTTCTGAAATGTAGGTAGGGCCTCAAGCGTTTGAGGCTGGGAAGAGTGATTTCCCATGATTCCTACCTGGAAGAAGCCACCTTGGAGAAAACCACAGCCTTGTGGAGCTGGATTTTCCAGATCTGCAGGGCTCAAATCTCCAAGAGCCTTTTGAAGATAAAGAAAGACCCTTGCACAGTAAATGATACATAGATTACAGTTTGCTGATGCCACACCTCCACTCACTTAAAGTGATTAAGTAAAAGGCCAGGGGTGACCAACTCAACGCAAGAGGGACCAATTAATGGCACTGACAGGGAACCACGAAAGAGAGAGAGTGACCGTAGAATAATAGCTTTTGTTCCAGTCCATCAAGGTTTTGTTGAGTTTTCGGAGAACCTGCCATGTGCTCAACACTCCACTGATCCTCGGGGGAAATCTAGAAGACATCATCACCTTTGCTTAAAGCTCACTTCCACAAGCCTCGAGCACACACCCCACAGGCGCCACCGTTACGTCCAAAACGGGAACACAATCATTCTTTTAGACTTCAGAGGCATTCCATCATCCAACCACAACCTCAACAGGTCTACCAGGCCTCCTCAATCCCACACAGGCCAAACTCCCCTGTATTATGTGCACTAAAACTCTCTCTACCTTATAGTTAGCCATATTTGATCACTTCTAAACTGTGCTGGTTACTCCTCATTGTCAACAAGACAGGATCTAGAATGGCCTTGGTGACAAACCTCTGTGTAAGCCTCTGAGGTTTTACTGAGGAAGGAAGATCACTCTGAATGTGGGTAGTCCCATCCCACAGGCTGGCATCCCAGACTGCATGATAAGGAGCAAGCAAGTCAAGCGTTCACCCCTTTCTGCTTCCTGACAGTTGATATACGGCCAGATGCTTCACGTGCCCATCACCATGCCTTCCCCACCATGATGGACTGTATCCTCAAATTGGGAGCCAAAGTAAGCCCACCCACCCTCCCAGTTTCTCTGGGGAGTTTTCAGTCACAGCACCAAGAAAAGAAATAGACCCGGGTTTTAAAAATTCCTTCAGGCTCCAGTCCCTGAAATTGTCACCCTTTCAGCTTGGACGCCCTTCTCCAGAGTATTTTGCTTGCTTGTGTTTCATGACCTATTTCAAGCACCTCACCCATTTCCTATGACCACTCCTTCATCCTTGGTCCTGACAAGATGCTCTTCTCATTTGCACATCACTGATGTACAAGACCCATGGAAGTCTTCCTCCTACTCCCTGCCCAGCTATGGATACTTCCTTGGCCTCTATGAGGCCCCATGCCAGGTACTTTGTCTACAGCATCTCTAATGAGTACATGTGACAATCTTGACTCATAGACAGTGCTTGCAGATGGGAAACTAGGTTCCGGAAACTTCTGTACGTTGGTCAAGTTCACACAGCCAGCGAGTGGCAGAGCCAGGTGCCTCTGGCTCAAATGCCCTCATGTTTTCCTCTCTGTTACTTTTCTAATTAATAGGATAAAACAGCTACTTTTTGATAAAAGTAGCAAAAGAAAGAAAGGTTTATAATGTGAAAGTATTGCCCATAGTGTTGGCAGGCACGGTGGCAGGAGTGTGAGCCCGCTGGTCACACTGCATTCACAGTTAGGAAGGAGAGATGAATGCTGATGTTCAACTGGCTTCTTTACCCTTTTTTTTTTCATCCCAGGAACCTCTGCATTGTTGGTGCCACCCACTTCCAAGATGGGTTCCCCTTCTTCAGTGAAACCTTTCTGGAAACACTGTCATGGGCACACCCAAGCACATTTCCATGACAATTCTAATCTAATCGAATTGATAATGGAGATTAATCATCACACTCCTCAATACACCTTTTAAAGTCATACTAAACTTAGCCTTCAGGAAGATTCTCCTAGTATACCCTCCTAGAACACAGCGATCCCTGCAGTGTGAAAAAAAAAATATGCAAGAAGGTTGAATATGAGAGCAGGTGGTGAGGGCGCAGGTGTGGGAGGCCTGTGACATGGTTGCAGTCTGTTGCTTTCCGGGGATTTCTCCTTATTTTAGGACTGTCATTTAGGTGGTTATTAGTAGGTACAAGACACCTTTTATCAATGTCTCTAATTTTCAGAGTCAGCCTAAACGCCTTTTGTTTTTAACTACAACACAGCAGATCTTTATGTTAGACATTTCCAACAAGCATCAAAGCCTCCGCTGACGCTGCCTCTGCTTTTATTCTCCAGTTTTGCTAATGCAAGGGACAGGCTGTCCTAGTAATTATTACTAGGCTAATGCCAGGTTCAGCTTAGCACATAAAATACCTCTTCAGTGTAGCTTTCTTTGCAAGAGATCAAAACATTTTTTTAATGGCAACATCAAACAGAATCAACATGTAAACACATTTCAATAAGAATTCTTTCCTCTCCAGTGATTTCTCAATATTTGGAACTCTTTATTAGTTTCCTCTGCTTCCAAATGGTAACGTAGCACATTATTTTCTTCTTACCCTCTTCTGAGACGCTTTATTATATTTACTGACAGTCAGTGTTTTGTGCTATGTTTTTGGCAATATTCTAGAACTATTTAGGTTTGTCACATTGCTTGACTTTGTAGGTTAGGAAGGAAAATAGTGTATGTTTTTAATATCACACTATTTTTCCTCATTGTTCCTCCTTTCTTTTTTCTATTTTCCCTTTGCAAAAGCATCACCGAATGCCTTGGAACTACCCATTCCTATCATTTCCTAGTCTTTTCACTTGATTGGCAAAAGAAAAATGGCATGAGATCAAAATACAATCACTGGCTTCTTCTTTACAGGATGGATGTCTCACCCATACACGCCTGACTACCAGAGTAAGAAAATTTGGACTACTATTTTCTCTCCATAGGGGAACCAGCATAGAATGTTTTACCTGTTTGCAAATAATTCCACCAGGTCTGGCATTTCTAAGATGCCTTCTATTCTTTAGAAGTCCCATGCAAGCCACATGGACAGAAAATGTGTTGATCCCTACAGGCTAGCCTTCTTCCTAATGCAGGAACATGCAAAGACTCCATTAAAGTCAGGAGCGAAACAAGCACGCATGCCCCGAATGCTGAAGTTTATATTGTTCTGATGGAATTGGCCTGTTTAACTACATAAGAGAAAGAAAGAAGGGGTATTTTTAAAAAATGGGGAAGAGGCAGCAAAATTACCAGGTATCTGTAAATATCCAGTGACTAAAACCTGAGCAAGTCAGACGAACACTTTTATCTGAGAATTCCACAGGGGAACTGGACAAAGGTAACCTGAGAAAGTCAGTAACTTTTCTCAATGGTAGTCGGAAAGATGGCATATCCAATTTTTAATAACATTAAAAATGCAAAACACCTGGGGATACCCTTAAAGAGAAATAAGTAAGAATCTATATAAAGAAAACAATGTACACATTGTTGGTGGACAGAGAAGACAGGAAAAACTACAAACAGGATGTCAGCATAAAGAGAACAATTCTTCCTAAATTACTATGTAAGCGGGATACAATGTTTAAATTCCTATAAGGAAACTAGTCCTGAAGTTTATAACAGATAAATAAAGAATAATCATAAAGATGATGCAAAAAGAAATAGAGTAGCTTACTAGACACTGAAAGATACCATGTTCCTCCAAGTAAAACAGAACGTACCCGTACCACGGGGCGAGCAGAATCAATACAAACTGAGTAGTTCCCCCAACAGACTGGAATGCAGTGCATAAGAAAGTTGGCATTGCATTTTATCAGAGAAAGATGGATTCCCAATGACAAAAAATGGTTATCTGGGGAAAAATATAGTTAGATCCCCAGTTTGTATCATACATCAAAATAAACACCGGAATACAAAAAAATAAAATAAAATAAAAAATAAAAATTCAATTGAAAACCTGCCAACATAAAAATTTGAGGAAGAGTCTTGAAAGGGTTATGCAAAGTAGGAAAAGGCAGTCACATGAGGCGACACATTCTGTGGTGGTTCCCTGTGTCTGAATCATCTAGAGCAGGCCCAACCACATAGACGGAGGGCAGATAAGTGGATTCGACGGGCCTGGGGGAGGAAATGGGGATTGACTGCTTAATGGGTACAAGGTTTCTTTGGGGGACAATGAAAATGTTCTGCCATTAGACTGTGGTAACGGTTGTGTAACTACAAGTAAGAAAAGAAACCGCTAAGTCAGACTAAAGAGTAAGTTATATCCCAACAAAGTTATAATTTCAAAAGTACTAATAAGATGAGACAATTTTAAAAATATAATTATCCTGTGGAGAGGGCCTAAATACGTCAAGATTCATCAAGCCAAAAAGAGCCTGACAACATAATTTTTAAACAAAATGCTGCATGAAAGAAACATGAAAAGTCAAGTGAAAGAAAAACCATGTAAGACAAACATTCTAATTTTCTGAGTTGCTAGATGCTGTTCAGGATCCACAGGCAGGAGGAACCCAACACCCAGCAGAGGAATGGGCAAAGAACCCATACGCACATTTCCCAGAAGGAACCAAAATACTTCGCTAACACGTGAAAATGCATCCAGGAGTCTCTCCGTTCAGAGGAGCCCATAGGAAAACTCCTAGAAGTGAGTGATTTTCACCTCTCAAAATGGCAAAGATCACAGAAGTTAACAGCATCATCTGCAGAGTTCAGACACACTCAAGCAGACTTAGCAGGAGGCTGGCTACCAGGCCTGCCAAACTGGAGGCCGATTTGGTAAGGCTCGCCAAGATTGGAACTGCATATTCCCTTTGATCCAATAATATCCCTGGAGTAATTTCTCCTCTAGAGGGGCTTGCTGACACACGGTGCTACTTTTCAAGAAGTTACTCACTTGAGGCATTGTTCACAGTAGCAAACGACTTCAAACAATTAAAAATCTAGCCACTAATGAATATATCAGGACAAAACTTTAAATGAAAATATTATTTAGACACTAAAAAGAGTTAAGCTGCTGCTGTCTATATTCTGACTAAGCAACTTTGAGACACTGTGCAGTGATAGGAGAAAAGAACACCATGTAAGGTATATAAAAAGTCACATTTCTTTTAAAAGTGAGAATTAAAAAGAATTGTTATCGTTCTCTCTCCCCCCTTCTCCCTCCCTCCCTCCCTCCCTCCCTCCCTCCCTCCCTCCCTCCCTCCCTTCTTCCCTCCCTCCCGTCTCAGGGACTGAACTTGGGTCATCAGGCCTAACAGTCAGTGAAATATCTCACCAGCCCCAAACCCAGAATTATTGATTATATAGTTATAAAATATCATCCAACATGCCTGCAAGAAAATAATAGTGCTTGCCTCTAAGTAAGAACAGAAGTAACAGGGACATTTCTTTTTTGGCAAAAATCTCATGTGCTTTTGCGATTTTATTGATTCAAGGCAAAACTGTTTCATAAAGAAAGAAAACAAAAACACATAAAAGACAACGAAATGAGCAAAGTGAGTGGTCTAATTTTGGATAGTTTGTTGTCTTTAATATAGGCATATTTTAAAATGTTTATTTTTTTTCCAGGGCCTCACTTTTGTTTTGGAGGCAGGGTCATCTTATTCTGTAGCCTAGGGTGGTTTGCAACTCAATGTTATAACCCAGAATGCTGGTCCTAAACTCATGGAAATCCTTCTGCCTCAGCCTCTTGGGTGACTGGGATTAGACTGCATGTAGCCAAGGCTAGCCTAAAGCTTGCTGTATGGCTGAGGATGACCTTGAATCTCTTCTCCTTCCACTTCCCTGTACTGTGATTACAAGTATACATGAGTGCTGCGGTTTGAACTCGAGGCCTTGTGCAGTCTATGTAAACATTTCTACCAGATGAGCTATATCCCAGACATCCAACCTCAAGAATTTTTAAGAAACAATAAACAAAACTCAGACTTTCTACACAGCCAGCTTCCAAAACCTTTCCTCTGACTCCTGATGCCCTGGGCATCTGGGTGTAGTTTATCTGATAGAAGAGCTTGGGAGATCCCTGACTTGATCCTGGGCAGCATAGTCTTGTCTTAGTTAGGGTTAGTATTGCTGTGATCAGACACCATGACCAAGGCAAATCTTATAAAGAAATCATTTCATTGAGGGCGGCTCACTTACAGATTCAGAGGTTCAGTCCATTCTGACCATGAAGGGGAGCATGGCAGCATGCAGACGTGGTGGTGGAGCTGAGAGAGCTACATTTTGCAGGCCACAGGAAGTTGACTGACTGTCACACTGAGGGAAGCTTGAGAAAAAGAGACCTTAAAGCCCACCCCCATAGTGATACACTTCCTCCAACAAGGCCACACCTCCTAATAGTGCCACTCTCTTTTGGGGACCATTTTCTTTCAAACCACCACAATTGTTGTGCTCCTCATCCCCATTTTTAGGGCTAGAGAACTAATGTTCTCTTAAGACTGACTCATCTCAAGGGCAATGATAGTATTTTCATAACCAGGGAATTAATTTTGGTTCAGACCACATAACCAAACTGTGTGCCTGGTTTTCTTTTCTGTATTGCTTACTCAAAACAGAGGCCCACCACAAATGCATTTGTCAAGAGTCTAGACCTATTTTTCACTCCTTTCATTTAACAAATACTGACCCACAACTTCCCACATTCAGCTCTAAATACACTGACCCATGGATATGTACTTTAGAAGAAAAAGATATTTTAACAAAGTGGAAAACTAAAATAGACTCATTGTTATGAGCCATCAAAGACATGCTTATTTCCTCTTGGAGTGCTATGGCTTGGATCTTCAATGCCCCATGAAGCCCCTGCATTAAAGGCTTGATATCCAGACTGACATTATTGGGAAGTGATAGACTCTATGAGGCAGGGCCTAGGAAGAATTGTCCAGGCAGTGTGAGCCCCACTGGGAGACAGCAGGACCCTAACCCTGGCCCCCTTCTTTTGTTCTATCCTTCTCTATTGATTGCATGTAGCCCAGGTTGGCCTGGAAATCCCAAGTTGAAGAGGACAGCTTTGAATTCCTGGTCCTCCTACCTCTGTCTCTCAAGGGTTTACCACCATGCCTGGCTTCTAAGCCTATTCTCTTCATCCAGCTTTGCATTCCCGCTGCAGCTGGGTAGCTCCATTTACCTCTCACTCCCATAATGATGTGCTCCCTCACTCCCAACCAGCACCAACTGATTATGGACTGAACAGTATAAAACTGAGGGAAGAAACCCCCCTCAGACTTAAGGCCTGCGCTCAACATTGGGGAAATCATGCCTGGTACTGGAAACATAACAGACTACCCGGGGATAGTGAGATCATGGATCTTAGAGGAGAACTCACTGCTGCCACTGAATTAAACCAACATAATTATTAACTTCATTCTAAATACTTACCTTACATCTACAGGTAAGTGTAGCCCTTACACATCATCATAGAAGCTTCTCGTGCAACTAACAGAGAGCATTACAGAAAACCACAGCTGGCCCAAATGCAGAGAACAATTGATTGGGGGGATCCCAGTTTCAGTGGATACATCTTTAACACAACTCCTGCACCAAGAGCTCAGGAAACACTGAGGAAGAAGGGGTGGGTGGGATTATAAGAGTCAGAGGAACAGGAACCCTGCTGGGAGATTGTATTTCCTAGACATGACAGAGAAGCTTCACCTTTGATACCCTAACAAAATGGCTGCCTAAACAAAACCTGAAAAAGCACAACACCAATAGACAAGCTGACACAGAACGTGGAAATCTTGCGTGGCATCACCATGGACAAAGAATGGCAAGCAGCTGACAGTTGCTGGTAGTGGGAGAATCAGTCATCTCCAGGATTGAGCCCTAATTGTTATCCAATAATAAGTAGTCAGCCCTGAAAGTATATACACATAAGGAACATTGAATGGACTCAGATGTGTGTGTGTGTGTGTGTGTGTGTTTATATTTATGTCCACATATATGTTTAATACTATATGTAGTAGTTTAGTACTACACACACACACACACACACACACACACACACATGAAAAAGTGGATGCAAATGTGAGACGGACTGAGGGGTGAGAGGCATAGACATGGGAGAGATTGGAAGGAAGAACAGAAAGGGGGCAATGGCATAATTATATTTTAAATTAAAAAAATAAAAACAAAAAGGCTTTTCACTTTATACATTGGCTATCTCTGCTCCACTCCAACACTGGAGAGCTGGGCCATGGAGTAATTACACACTGCCCCACGTGGGAAGGTGGAATTTGATGCTGCCCTAGAAGAAACTAAGCCTATGCAGACACAGGAAGCAGGAGACAGACTCTCTGAAGGAAAGAGAATGAAAGGAGCAAGGCTCAGCCGAAGGCCGGGAGAGCCTGTGGTAGGAGGGGTCATGGGTAATCACATGTTGCTGGAGCACAGGCTGCAGCGAGCAAGGTTACACAAGGAGCCTAGAGTCAACTGTCAAGACAGCGGCAGTATCCAGAAACGGCAGAGAAGAGAGGCGAGGACACAAACTGAGTGTGCTTTCCAGGGCAAGTAGGCAGGGGACAGGAGAAGACCCCGAGAGGGAAGGAGGTAAGAGGCAGAGAGAAATGAGCATAAAGGCAGGCAAAGATGCTTTCAAGAGACCAAGAGCCACCAGCAGCACAGTCCAGCTGGGGTGAGGGCCGACTAGGGGACTGATGGTTTGGCCCAGTCATGAGCCAATGTAGAAATGAAGGAGAAGAGTCCCCAGAGTCTAGGAGATACAGACCTCAGATCCTTAAGCTGTATGATGAGATCTCTGTGGGGTGGTGTATATGAATGCAGGGATGGGGAAAGTGTGACAGGAGTAAAGGGTTTCTGAATACACAATGATAGAAAAACAATTCAAAAAGCAAAGGCTGAACGAACCCAAGGTGTTTCAGTGTTTGCCAGTGTTGCATGGCGGGACTTCACTGCAGCCTCAGTTCTGAACACAATATGCACATTTTGCTTGGCACATGTTTTCAGGCCGTGAAACACCAACAAACGATGCCTGAGATACCTCAGCTTAGGTTGGAGACCATTGTACATTATGGACTGCCATGTTTTTACTATACATACAGAACTCTGCTCTTACAGAAACACAGTAGTTTCATCATGGAAAACAAAGACTTCTCATTATTTTCCAACTGCTATGTCTCAGCATGTAAGTATGAAATTAGTTCATCTTCGGGTTGTACCACAAATAATACTTGATTTTAAAAACTGCTGTTTGAGTTGCTAACTTGAGTTTCATAGGAAAGTCATTAGTTAGAATGTCTAACCATTTCTAAAATGGCTCTACATATACTTCTGCCATTCTCTAGTATGTATTTATGCTAAGCTGTGTTCTAAGCATTAATTTATAAACTTACAAGGGAGATCAACACTGAAACCCTTGAAGATATTCTGCACTCCAAAGCCTCAAATATTCAGCCAATATTTCATTCTTTATGTGAAAATGATAAAACACATCCATCTCCTTAGCATGCAAATTTGTTTTTATCTTTAATCAATGGTAAAGTTTCATGTGCACCAAAGTATTGCTTTAAAATAAAATTCTATGATTTATCATCAGTAAGGTTTTGACTTGTATACATCTTTTATCTACCTATACACTCAGAGCCAGGCTCTCAAGTGAAAGTGGTCACACTTGGAAAGCATTAAAGAAGATCTGAAGGATTTGGTGACCTGGACCTCAGTGGCAATACTAGTGTGGAACAATGGGAGAGAGCACATGATTTCAGAACAATTGGAAGTTACAGAAAGAATGGAGAAATTGACATGGTTTAGAGATAAGGAGTTTAAAGGAAGGTGTCCACCGTGTCTTAGAAGGAGGCCAGTGGGTGTACTAAGAGCTTGAAGAGAAAATTGAGGTTAACAGAAAGATGATGAAAAGCCAAGACGAAGAGAGAAACATAGTAGAGATGACACAGGAGCAAAGAAGCAGCGTCCAGACAGTCAGGAACACAGAGGCAATGGCTCTGGGGAAGGGAGATGCTCTCGGCCCTCTGAGACCAGTGAACAGGGAGTGGACACGTGGACATCTAAGACTGTGGTCTGGAAGCAGTGGGCACAGCGCCAAGATGAGAAGAGAGGTGAAGAGTTTTCATCAGCGTACCCAGGGACCATAAGAAAGCAAGAGGGATGGTGTCCCTCTATAGACAGTGGGTGTGAGAATAAGTCTTTGAAGAGACTGGCTCTGGACTTGAGCCCATGGCAGAGGTGACTGGAATCTACTGGGGAAGAACAGAGAAGAACGTTGAGCAGTTGAAGGAAGGATTGCATGGCTCTGAATTACTAGAAAAGAACAGACACTTGACTCCCATGAGATCTGGACCAGCAGGAAGACAGTGTGCCCAAGGGAGCCAGAGAGAATGACTAAGGAGCAGGGGCATGACAATCCCAGGAGAGTGACACATGAGTTCCACAGAAGAAAGGGGGAAAGCCCACTTTATATTTGAAGAGTTATTGCAAGATAGGAATTCAAAGGTTCCAAACACAAAACTATGACAAGCCGTATAGTCATCCTCATTTGGCCAGCACTACTTACATACATGTATGGAAATGTCATATGCCCCATAACCACAGTTCTTATGTATTTATGTTTGAGTTGTTTTGCTTTTGAGACAAGGCCATATGTAGTCCATGCTGGCCTTAAACTTGATACATAATTGAGGATGACCTTGAACCTGCCTCTACCTTCCAGGAGCTGGAAATACAGATGTACCACCATGCTTGGTTTCCATGGCACTGGGACTGAGGCAGGGCTCTGGTTGCTCTACCAACCAAGTTACATCCCATCTCCCAGGTTTTACATCTTAATCAGACATTTTAAAAAATGTTCTGGGGGTGCGTGGTACTCAGTGGTTAAGACGGCTTGCTGCTCTTGCAGAGGACTGGAACTGGGTTTGAATCCAAGTACCCACTTTGGGCAGTTCACAGCGGCCTGTAACTTCAATTTAGAGGATGTGATGTCCTCTTCTGACCTCTGCAGGAACTACATGCACACACTACATAGGTAGCCAAGCAGGTTCACACATCCATACACATCAATAAAACTAAGTAAAATTTAATATGTTTCAGGAGATGGGAATATTAACCACATTCATTTGATCCTTTAGGCACTGTACACACTGTGTATACATCAAATTATCACATTATGGTCCAGATATCTGTATAAACAAAATGATCATCTACATTGAGAAAAAAAAGCAGCAACTGATAAGAAGAGTTGCAGGTTTAGGACTATAATATTTTGAAAGTTCTAAGGGCTGTTGACACTAAGGTCCTGTGTGTGGCTGTGTCCATACATGCTATCAAGGAGAATGAAATAAATGTTCATGATGTAGAGACTGAGGGATGGTAGGGAAGAAGGGGGATAAACCCTATCCCAGCCAGGGATCTCTCTTACTTAAACAGAGGGAAATGCTTTGTCATCATTTCATCAAAAAGGAGAAGCTCCATGCCTGCTCCAAGCCTGAGGGCAGGATACAGATGTTCTGATTCACATTCCTTACTTTTCATCAAATTAAGGTCATTTTCATAGAGAGAAGAGGGTCTCTGAGAGACGAATAGGTGCATGGCCTAGGATCACGTGATTCCTTAAGAAGCAGCGGAGAGCTCGGGCCTTGCTGAGCATGAGGGTTAAGGGGCCCAAACAAGCTAGTCCACCTTTCTTGTAAAGGCTATGGATTTCCATAGCCTTCCTAGATCTCAGCCTCATCTGAAGAGTGTGGGCTGCTGAAGAAATTTTCACGAAGCTCCTTGATATTCAGAAGGGCTGGTGCTTAGCAAAAGTTAGGGGATGCTATTATTCTTCTACAGCCACAGGAAATTATTTTGTGGGACATGGGAAAGGGAAAAAGCAGAAGCTGTGAAGAAAATAAATGTGTAAAATGTGTGTGTGGGGGGGTGCATTTACTATCTTAATTTATAACTGCTTAAAAGTAGGCCACACAGACAAATGAAAACATGTCTAGATTAGCAATTAGTCCATGGGGACTGGAGAGAAGGCTCAGCGGTTAAGAGCAGTTGTGGGTCTTGCCAAGGACTTGAGGTCCATTCCCAGGACTCATCTGGTGGCTTATAATCATCTATACCATCAGTTCCAGGAGATGTAACAGCCTCTTCTGGCCTCTAAGGGAAGTGGGCACACACACACACACACACACACACACACACACACACACACACAGCCAACACTCACTTTCATAAAATAAATAATAAATCTAAAAATAAAGAAACTCATCCATTAATGCTCCCACAGAAGAGTTGAGAAGTAGAGACAACTAGTCCATCACCTAGTTAGTATTCCATAGCAACTAAGAAGGAGCGGTGACCCACATGGCAAGCAGATTCACCTTGGGAACACACTGAGGATAAAGGCACTCACCGCGGTCCACAGAGCACAGGATTCTATTTGTGTGAAATGACTGCCATAGCAAATGTGTATATAGCAAAAGCAGATCCATGGTTGCCAGGAGCCGGAAGTGGTAGATGGGGAAAACACGGGAAGGGACAGTTAATGGGTGTAGGATTTCCCTTTCGGGGTGATGAAAGGTTCTAAAACCTCCATCAAGGGCTGCACTCCATTGTACATTCTTTTGTTTTGCTTTTTTTTTTTTTTTTAAATGAGCCTGACTGATCCCACCTATGCCCACTTCCATCTACTGCAGGAAGAGCATTCCTCTTCCCTGGGAGAAGAGATGGGCAGTGTGTGGGACTCCAGCACTCACGAGCATCAAAAGCCATGGCTCATCTTCCATTGTGGACATTCTCAGGTAGAGGTGGGGGAGTTTGTCTTCTGCTTTCGTTTGCTTCTACCAACCTCACTACTACTACATCCTCTTTCCCTACATGAGCCTGGCAGTTCAATCAACCTCTGCTGGATGACGGTAAGCAAGCAGCCTAAAGTGGATGAATCTTTCCTACCCAGTTTAAAGCTGGGACCACTGAGGGGCATTTCTGGAGCACTGGTTTTCTCACTTGGCCATACCATGAGGACAGGATTCCTGGAGGCAAAACTTAACCTAACAGGCAATGTCATTGTCTTTAGGGAACAATTTACAATTTACTGAAAAGCCTTTCTGCATGTTCCACCAGCGGTTTGACTTATCTGAGAAACATGCCAATAACTGCATACAAAGCACCTCTAACATCCTATTATCAGTTGAGTTCCAGGAAATCGAACTTCCTCATTAAAACCAGCAGTGTCTTTATGGGAATGCTGACTTAAAAAAAATCCTATCAGTTCATTCATTTGAAAAAATAATTACAATCATAAGCATCACCAGATTAATAATTCCTACATGAACTGGTGGCTTTTGGCCACAAGTAATTGAAAGGGCAATAAAAGACCCGCCCTGGTTATTATTGGAAGCTTCCGGAAATTAAATTTGAAAAGATTCCTCAAAGAATTTCCAGGTAAAGCATTTTACTACGCCAGGCTCATAACGGTTCTCTGAACGTTAAAGCCGCTTCATAAAGGGCTCAGCACTGGAGACCCCCAAACAGACAATAAAGCATCATGTTTTACAGCAGTTTATGCCGATGGTCAGCAGAGTGTCAGTGATAAAGCAGAAACTCCGTCAGAGGCAAAGCACATTCGGAGGCCATAAAGGAACCCACTGGGCCCAATTTCCATCAAGAGATGTTGACTCCATTTGATGGGTGTCATCCGCAAGTGAACCAGAGAACCAGTGCAACCGGCAACCCTGGGGTTCTGCAAAGTGTGTGTGTGTGTGTGTGGGGGGGGTTTCTGAAAGAGAAGTGGGAGTTTCCCAAACCCAGGGAATCAAGGATTCCACATATCTCTAGATGTTAAAATAGTGATGATGATGATGATGATGATGATGATGACGACGACGACGACGACGACGACGACGACGACGAAGGCTTTGGGGCTAGAGAGCTGGCTCAGCAGTTATAAGCACTGGCTACTCTTGTAGAGGATCTGGGTTCAATTCACAGCACCCATATGGTGGCTCACAATGGTCTGTAACTCCAGTCCTAGGAGATCCGACTCCCTCTTCTGGGCTCCATAGTCACCAGGGATGCATGTGGTACATAGACATAAATTCAGGTAAAACACCCATACACATAAAATAATAAAATTGAAAAAATTTACAGAAAAAAATGGCCTGGAAATTTGTAAACTTGAATTTGTTATAAAATATTAATCCATGGAGCATGATGATTTATATATTATTCTTAATATTTCAAGTTTTTTTGTATCTAAATATAAAATACAATACCATGTACTGTTTGTGTTTGAGAAGAGTCAAAAATCAGTTCATGGGATTTTGAAGTGGTGCCTTTTTCCTTTTAAATGATGTATGTGTGTTAAATATGCACATATGTGCAGTTATGTGTGCCAGGCATGAGCATGAAGCCCAAAGGAGCACACAGGTGTCCTGCTCAGTCATCTTTCCCCTGGAGACATAGTCACTGCCTTAGAGCTAGGCTGCTAGCCAGCAATCCTCCTGTCTCAGCCCAGCTTGCAGCACTGGGTTGCAATAGCCATGATGGCATCCTCCTTTCTACTGGGTGCTTCGGGTTTGAACTCAGGTCCTCATGCTTATGCAGAAAACATTTGCACCCACTAAGCCAACTCCCCATGCCCCAGAGTCCCCCCTTAATTAATGAATTTTGTTGGCAGTTTACGATTTTGGATCACACCAATACACCGAGGCTCCTTTTAGCAGCTCTAAAAACATTATAGTCAGTGTAGTTAGGAGACTATATAGACTGTCGTGTAATGTTTTAGTGCCCAAGGCTCAGGATAACATAAGAGTACTTCATTATACTACCTCACTTTTAAACAGTAGTGCTCTTCAGCTCATAAAGTCACTTTCTCTTCATGTTCAAGCATATGTACGCATCTGTGTATTAAGCCACACCTTTGCAATTCAATTTCTGCAAAACCTTTGCAGCGGTATCTGCCAGTCAATGAACATTAAACACAAAGGTGACTTGGGATCTATGAAGATGGTGCCGAGAGGATGATCGCTGACTGAGGATGATGGGAGAAAGCTGTTGACACTGAAATTAGTCTCACAGTCCTGACGGCAACAATGAACCATCAAAAGATACAATGAAACACATCAAATTGGATGCCTCTTGTACAGGCTTGCAGTATTGTTTTAAACACAGAAGGGAAAGTCCATTAAATACGACTGCTATTCACTAGATTTTAACTACAGTGGCTTTATAGTCTGAATCTGCCAGCGCGAGTCAGAATAACAGGCCGAAAAAATGTTTCTTACCACTGCCAGGAAGCAGGAGGAGGTGGGGAACAGAGTACTCTTTGCAGTATGGAAGCACGTCTCTCTTACAGCCTCACTCCCTGACAAGCTTACATCATCCCCTGCCTCCTCTTTCTACCTTTTCCCAGAACCACATCAGCAACACTTGTGATCAGACTCTGTCAGCTGCTCTGCTAACAATGGGAAATTTTGATTTGTACATGAAGAGGAAGTTTCCTAAGGGGAACATCTCCAGAACCAAGGCTCAACACCATTCCAGTTTACAGTCTGATGCAGGCAAGTGTGCTTCTCAGCACAGATTATACACGCACACAGATAGGAAGGAAACAAGGTGTGTAATCTGGAAGTTGGCTCCATAGACTCAGGAGATGTGTAAAAACCAAGGGAAATGGTCCACAACTTATGTCTCTGTGCCAACAAACTATAAAACACTCGGTACTTTTATGTTAATTAGCTCTTTTGCTATAATGGTTTGGACTGTTCCCTTTCTACATGTAGAATACACACATGCATACACATATATAAAGAATATACACTTCAGAGTTATTTAACCTTTTACAAGCCAACACAATAATCAATTACTTTGCAAGATATCCAGAAAAATGCCTTTTTCCTCTTCCTTTTTTTTCAACAGAATGCCATTTTTCTACAGTTTCTCTTTTGCCTGTGTATAAAAGCTGCTCTTCGCTGTAAGTCCTACTAAAGATAAATTGCAAGATAAAAATGAAATCACTATTCCAATTCATGAGAGCATTTGAAGGCCCTCCAAAAGGGAATGTTTCTCCAAACAGAAAGAGACTATTAAATTTTAAAGGCAAGGCTATCATCAAAACGAGGGCAGAGAAAAGTACACATAAGTCAGGTTGACAAGCCCATATTGATAAAGCACAGATTAATGCTATCTCTGAATAACATGCCGGGACAGGCTGGCCTCCATTTATGAATGAGTCGTGTACAGAAAGTTCATTTGTAAATCGGTTACTTGGAGTTCCAAACTCACTCTGGAGGGAAGCCATGCTGTAACTAGTGCTTACTTTTTTAGGAAGGTGACCAAGAGAGAGTGCATACGCAGGTGTTCTCCTGCACCGATAACTCTCAAGCACACTGCTCCTGTGCACACTCCTCCTGTGCATGCTGCTCCTGTGCACACTCCTCCTGTGCACGCTGCTCCTGTGCACACTCCTCCAGTGCATGCTGCTCCTGTGCACGCTGCTCCTGTGCACACTCTTGTGCATGCTGCTCCTGTGCACACTGCTCCTGTGCACACTCCTCCTGTGCACACTGCTCCTGTGCACACTCCTCCTGTGCACACTGCTCCTGTGCACACTCCTCTTGTGCATGCTGCACCTTTGCACACTCCTCCTGTGCATGCTTCTCCTGTGCATGCTGCTCCTGTGCACACTCCTCCTGTGTATACTGCTCCTGTGTATACTGCTCCTGTGCACACTCCTCCTGTGCACACCGCTCCTGTGTATACTGCTCCTGTGCACACTCTTGTGCATGCTGCTCCTGTGCACACTCCTCCTGTGCATGCTGCTCCTGTGCACACTCTTCTTGTGCATGCTGCACCTGTGCACACTCCTCCTGTGCACACTCCTCCTGTGCATGTTGCTCCTGTGCACACTCTTCTTGTGCATGCTGCACCTGTGCACACTCCTCCTGTGCACACTCCTCCTGTGCATGCTTCTCCTGTGCACATTGCTCCTGTGCATGCTGCTCCTGAGCACACTGCTCCTGTGCACAGTGCTCCTGAGCATACTGCATGCATGCTACTTCTGTGCATGCTGCTCCTGAACATACTGTGTGAATGATGCTCCTGTGCACACTGCTCCTGTGCATGCTGCTCCTGAGCATACTGCATGCACACTGCTCCTGAGCATACTGTGTGAATGATGCTCTTGTGCACACTGATCCTCTGCATGCTGCTCCTGCGCAGCTGTTCCTGTGCATACTGCAGGCACACTGCTCCCTTGCTGGTCAGGGAGCTCAAACAAGAAGCCCTCTGTTGGATATCCACTAGCCTCTCTCTGCTTCTTACACGATCTAAATGCTTTCTCCCAGCCACATAAAATAAAAGCATGACAATAATCTTATATAGCGAACCTTCAACCTCTCTCCTCCAGGTCCACTTCCTATGTTCAGTTTCCTGGCAAATCAAAGGCTAGTCAAGAGTTCACATCAGTGAAGACTTACTGCAGATTTGGGAGCAGATAGAGTAGACTCAAGAGAGTAGACTGGGGATAAGCCCAATCTTAAATGAATGGGATGCCAATGATTAATCATGACAGATGACTAGGACTAGGATAATGGAAGGAATTCCATTGGAATATAGTGAAGGTGACTAAGAAAAGTATCCAGCTCCTAACAGGAGGAGGAAGAAGAGAAGGAGGGTAAAGAAGAGGAGAATGAGGAGGGAGAGAAAATGAGGAAGAAGAGGAGGAAGAAAGGAAGAGAAAGAGGAAAATGAGGAGAGGAGGAAGAGGAACAAGGAGGATCCTGACCAATAGAAGGCCTAGATAACAGACGGGTTTCCCCTTCAAGGCCAGGGTGGTCATGGTGGGGCATCTGTCTGTGGCAGCATTTGGAAATTCGCTCCTTACCTCTGTATATGGAGCGATCCTGACTACTTGCCCTTCCTTCCTAGATAACAGTGAGGAAGGGGAATTCAGATATAGATGGCTTGAAGAGAAAGGATCCTGGCAATATGGACTCAGGGGGCACCGGGTGTACCTGGAATAGAGTTGTGATGTTCTGAAAATGACTGCCCAGTGGGTGTGAAGGACATTGGGTCAGGAAGTTGCCTGGTCTTGACAGATGCTGGTGAACTGCCCAACAACACAACTCCCCGGGTTCTTTGATATACAATTGACGTTTCCCAGTTTCCTGTTGCCAGCTACATCCATTGGCCAATTTCTGCCAATTCTATTAACAAACCTCCAACAAGACTATTCCCTCTCCCTTCCTCCAGCTGTGAAAGATGCTTGAGCTCTCCCAACACCTAAGGAATGTCTGAACAGCACCACGAGAGGAAAGAGCCTGGTCTGGAAATGGCCACCTTATAAATGTACCTCACTCTGGCTGAAGAACACCCCCAGTTAACTGTAACATGACCAAAAAGGAACCTTCTCACATGCATTCTCCTTCCCTCATGATAGCTGCTACATGTAATAATAGCAAGCCCTCCTAATCTTTTTAACTAGCTGGGAAACTGGAAAACTACTCCTATGACATTAACCTCCCTGTGGCGTCCTAAACTAGCAGGGCTCTTGGCATCTCAAAGCTCTGAAGAAAAATATTAGCTGTTCATTGTTGTTACCTGTCATTTTCCTCTTTCGTCCTATTATTTTCAGATTCCACAATTAGATTCAAGATACAGAAATATGTGGTCTCCAGAAGAAAGAGAAGTCATATCTTGTGTGTGTGTGTGTGTGTGTGTGTGTGTGTGTGTGTGAGAGAGAGAGAGAGAGAGAGAGAGAGAGAGAGAGAGAGAGAGAGAGAGAGAGAGACTAAATACACAGATGTGACATCTCATGAACTTGAATGAAAGTAGCTTGCTTGCTTCATTTGTTTATGCTATTGACTGACTTATTTAGAGACAGGGTCTAGCAATCTGTCCCTCCTGGCCTGAGGTTCTACATCGACAAGACTGACCTCAAACTTGCAGACATTCTGCATTTGCACTTGGATTGAAGGGATGCACCACCACACACACCTGGGTCTCAGGAGAAGGAGAGAGACCCAAAAAGGAAGGAAGAGTGCAAAGAAGGGAACAAGAAACTGTCCCCAGGCCTTGAGTCCATAAATACCTTGCTTACATCAGCACCAAATTGTCAGAAAGCACAGTGAAAACTCGGAATTGAAACGCAATTTTAAATGGATTTAGTGTAATTCAAAGGCAGCTTCTGGCACTTTCTTGCCCCTCCCACTCCAGTTTCCTGGTATTCTCTGCCCTTATTTCATTGTTAATCTCTAGGAAAAGCCATAGATTCACCTTAAGAACATGCCCGTTTGGTGGCGGGGGCCATCTCTTTGTCAAAGGCTGTGCTCAGAGGCTTCCTGGTCCTTACAAGCTGGATGGAGCTTACTTACACAGTAAGGCTTCTCCAACCTAACTAGCAAGGTCGATGGCAGCAACTCCACACTGCTTTCCTGGAGTTGGCATGTGTCTTCCACTTCAGCCTCTTCTCCAAACATAAGCCCACAGTAAACACGATATCCAGTGTGATGAATGCACTGTATTTGTAAGGCTCTCTGAGACAAGAGGAAAACTGACAGCCTTCAGGGAACTGTGGAAAGAACCCGTAGACAAAGTCTTTTCTATAGAAATTTTTACAGGGAACCACTGACTGCCATTACAGTTTGAAAATATGTTCCCTCTGAAAAAATACAGAACTCAATCCGTTAGTTTAAAAGCACATAAAGGAGTCTTTATTCTGCCTGTTTCCATGTATCTGCTTCCACAGGAAGCCTAGAGGCCACTTCACAGGCTTGTTTTGCAATTGTCAATGTCCACTCCACAAAAGATGTGAGTCTTTTTTAGGTTGCTCACAAAGCATCAATTCATATTGTATCGCACAATGCCGGCTTGGCCATGTTTTAAATACACCGAAGCCAGTTTGCAGCTCACGGAAACTTTTCATCATTAAAAGGGTGTTTTATGTTGAAATTTGCATGTTGCAAAGGTTGTACTCAATGTTCAAATCCTAGACAGCTAAACTTCTCTAGCTCCATCTATGGTCACGACACCTTAAGTGAACCTGATTCAGAAATTTAAGTAAGGGAAGATCAGGCTAGCGCTCTCATGGGAGAAATGTCACAATTTCTTTTCTTTTTTTTTTCTTTTTGGTTTTACAAGAGGATTTTTCTGTGTAACCCTGGCTGCCCTGGAACTCACTCTGTAGACCAGGCTGGCCTGAACTCATGGAGATCCAGTTGCCTCTGCTTCCCTAGAGTTGGGATTTTAATTTAAAAAAATGTTTCTTAAATTATGTATATTGTGTGTGTGTTTGTGTGGGGATATGTACATGTGAGTGTAGGTCCCCAAGGAAACCAGAAGAGGGTATTAGATGGCCTGGAGCTGGAGTGTGGGCTGTCTGATGTGAGTGCTAGAAACCAAACTCAAGTCTTCTGCAAGTATGTGCTTTTTACAGCTGAGCCATCTCTCCAGTTCCCTGTTTTTAAGACTATCAAGCAGTTTCCAGTTAGAGTAAACTATAGAAGAGGTTCATGTTCTGTTCAGTTGTCTGTTGTCAATAAAATGTTTATTTGGCATAATGACTAATTGAAATCAAACAAGGCAAAAAAGAATTCAATTATCAAGACACGGTATGATGCTGGGAACCAAGTAGAGTCTCGGTGACTTTCCAAGATGCTCCAAATGCAAACTCAGTCATTGCAACCCAGAATCAAGGTGTTCACAAGGCCAACACACCCCTGGTGCTACTCATGGCCTGATGCCAACCACAGTGCCCTGCCTTTTGTCCTCCACACTAACTCTAAAGGTCTTTAACAATCTCTGCTAGAGCTGCTTCCAGCTTGTCACAGAGTTTACAAATAACAGTAATATTGTCATCCTTGAGCTAGCAGTGGAAACTTATATTACAACTGACAAAAGCAAAGAGTCAATGCTCTAGGAAATCTCCTTTAATAACACAGACTGTCCACGTGATCAGAAAGTGACCCAGCCAACCCCATCCTGGACACCAGGAACTAGGAGTCTGCTTCTAGGGAAACATTACATAAAACCACAGTGCTGAAGGGTCACCACAGTGCCTACAGAGAGCAGCTTCAAACTTAAGCCCATGCATGCGCACATATATTTTATTTCTCCTATTTCAGAAGCCATGGTTATGGCTTTTTAACTTTCCTTTTTGGTATGCCCAGGGCCCTGAGACTGATGTCTCTGTGTTATAGGATGACGAGTGGGATTTCCCAAACAGAAAGGCACTGTTTCTGTGTCTGCTGTACTTGTGTGTGGAGACCCCAAGAGTGAGTACACTTGATGTCTCTACCAGGGGGGAAGAAGCGTCAACTTGAAAGGCAGCCTAATATAGATCACGACTGCTGAGAAGAGCACAGCAATCCTCCTGCTTTTATTTGGGAGGCTGTGACCCTGTAGGACACTGTCCATCCAGCCTGAACCATGAGCTTTCTGATCCATTTTTATTGGACACAGACACTGAACATATACTCCTTTTAATTGTCCATCATCACTTCCATTACTCATCAGTATTGGCATTCACGGATATGCTGAGCAAATTAACCTGATCATGGGCACAATTTTCAAGACCCAGGAATCATCTTTGATACCCCTCTCTTCTTCCTTCAAATCCAGCACAATACAGTTCTATGTGTCTACTCCTTTCAAATGTTTTTCAGTATGTTGCCTCTTCTTCCTTTCTTGGTCCCCTCTCCAAATGAACAGGTTTTCATGAGCTCTTTTTAACTCCTAACTCAATGTGGTGATTTGAAAGAAAATGGTCCCCAAAGGGAGTGACACCATTAGGAGGTGTGGCGTTATTGGAGTGGGTGTGGCCTTGTTGGAGGAAGTGCGTCACTGTGGGGGTGGGCTTTGAGGTCTCAAGTCACCACTCAGTGTCTCAGACCACTTCCTGTTGTCTGTGAGTCAAGATGTAAAAATTCTCAGCTCCTTCTCTAGCACCATGTCTGCCTGCATGCTGGCTTCTTCGGCCATGAAGATAATGGACTAAAACTCTGAACTGTAAGCAAACCAACGCAATTAAATATTTTCCTTTATAAGAATTGCTGTGGTCATGGTGTCTCTTCACAGATACTCTAACTAAGACACTCACCCATTCCAACTCTACTCCAACTCCACCCAGCTCCACAGGGTGGTAGTGGCAGCTCCTCCTATGCCCTGTATTCCCAAGAGGAAACAGTTAATATTCTGTAGTAACAATCCCTCTGCCACAGTACACCATGCTAATAACCAAAGATGTTCCATAGATAAGGCGGATGAAATGACTCACAACAGTTTCCATCTGACCACTGGTTTATTGGGAAGTAACCACACTATAAAGCAAAGGCATGAGTCAGTACCACCTCGCTACATCACTTCCCTAAATAAGAATCCACAACACTGCCACCACCTGTCCATTAATATTGAACTCTTCTACCAGGTAATTTAAAATCATTAGACTTATTCACTTTTATGTTATATGTGAGTATTTTGTCTGCATGTCTGCATGTATGCATGTACACCACATGCATGCTTATTGCCCAGAGAGGTCAGAAGAGTGCACTGGATCCCCTGAAGCTGGAGTTATAGATGGTTGTGAACCACCATGTGGGTTCTGGGAATTGAACCCGGGTCCTCTACAAGAACAAGTTCTCTTAACTGCTGAGCCATCTCCCCACCCGCTTTTGCCAGGTATTAATGAGCTTCTGCCTTCAAAGAGCTGTGGACCTTCAGCAAAACACAACCACTCTCAATCTCTCTCCAACACAGGCCGTCTTCCCCTCCTCTAACACAAACTCTACACCTCCCTTCAAGGTGAGCAAGGGGCTTTGCTTCTCACAGGAAGCTGGTCCAGGTCACATCTGTCACTTCCACTTCCTACTTTTTCTCATTCTTCTTCTCATCGGCTGCCCCTGAAGTTGTTCTGGCTCCCACCGGGTCCTCTGGTGTATGTTGCCACAGACCGGTCTATCATCATCTTAGGAAATTGTTTTGGTTCGTCAACTCCATTTCTCAAAACAGACAATGGAGAGTTAGGCCAAGATGCAAGGTTGATAGAGCCCCTTTACCCACTCCTCTCAGACTCCCTGTGTGTTAGCATCAACATCACAGAAGAGGGATCAAAACTGGAAAGTTTTCTTCAGTCAGTACACTAACTGTACGGTCGAAGTCACCGGGATGTCATCAGCTCTTCCACCAGACAAGACTTCTCTTATTAAAGACCCATCCAGGGGTTCCCTAGATGGCACTGCATGATCACGATCCTTTGTCTTCCACCGACGAAGAGCAGTTTTTCAATTCTTCTTTTATAAACATTGTGGTGTCTTGCCTGCATATAGGTGCATTACACGTGTACAATATGACAGAGCCCAGGAAGAGGATGTTGGATCCCCTGGAACTGGAGTTATGGTTGTGAGCTGCCATGTAGATGCTAGGAATCCCACTGGGGTCCTCTGGAGGAGCTCTTAACATCTGAGCCATATTTCCAACCCCTCTTCATTACGTTTAAAGACTCTGGTACGTTGGAACATGAGTTGTCTGTTATTTTCCTTACATCTGGCTTTGTCTCTTATCATGGAGGACCCAGTAAAGGCACGGCCAGTCAGGACACTCCTCAGGAAAGAGATACAGTTCTCATTGTACTGACTCTGCGTTTGGAGGAGAGAGGTCTTGATACTCTTGCAGTGTGTTTCTAACTCATCTACTCCACAAGTACTCATCTGAGTCACCTTTCACTAGAACTTTCCTGTGGGAATTACAACCACGACAGATTCTGAGTGATGCTTTTCCAGCTCCTTCATTCCATTTTTAGAAACTGGAATTCTTTTGTAAGGAACAGTTGCCCTATTTCCCCCACTTTTAAATTTATTTAAAACATTTGTAGCAGTATGGGCTTATGGACATTTATTTTTTTTTTCTCTGTGCTATACTCTAATAAGTATTTCATGACAGGTTGCTCTGAGCCTCAGCCAGGTTACTGGTCCCTTTAGAGCAGAGGTGACCACTTATGTGTCTTTCTATATTGTCCCCTGTGTCTACAACAAGGATGAACTCATCCATTCGTTTATTCCTTTAACAAACCCTGCTTCAATCCTTCCCCTCAGTGTTAGAGTCACAGCCAGAAATGAAGTAATTCCTTTCCTTGTGTGGTTTAGGGCTGAGTGAACAGACACTCACACGTCACACAATTATGTGCTAAGAGTATTTGGAATGTATAGTGATGGTCCAAATGGGAACGTAGTCAACTCTGCCTGGAGAAAAGGGCAGGTATATGGGAAAGACTTTCTGAGACCAAATAGACTTCTGTTCTCTTTATTCTATTTCTCACTCTATAGAAGAAGTGTGTACGACATTTAGAGACAAATTAAGTGGATATTTAGAGATGAATGCTTTGCAGTCACATGCCACTGCAGAATTTTAAAGAGTTAAGTACTAACATCAACCAGTGAGGACACACTTTAGAAGGATTTAATGTAATAAACACAGATTCTTTACATGGTACTAAAAAAATTGGAAATGGCTAAGGTTTAAAAAAATAACAAAAAACAACTTAGTAGCCATTTGTCTTAATCCATTTTTCAAATTCAATTTCCTAGTTTTTATTCCTTCACAGGGAATAATGGAGATCAGGTAAGAAGTACCATCCATCAGAAATGGACTCACCGGGTGTCTTTTCTTAATTCAATTTTCCTGTACTATTTCTACTGTAATTTCCAAACACAGCTGTTCTCTTCTGAGTATGACAGCTCAGCCCTACACACATCCCCGGGAATAAGAAACAAACAACAGGGCACATTTCCTGCACAAATTGTGCCCTGCGGCCTTCTTTACCCAGAACACTCTGAATTGCTCGCAAGCAGGGACACATCAGAAACTCACAGCCTTCCTGAAGACTAGAGGATCCACATCCGGACATGCGAACGTGTTTGTGTTTAACTCCTACTACCGCTCCCAAGAATGAAGAAGCAGGCTCTCTCTCCTGCACGGGGTTACATCATCCTAGCAATCGCAGGCAATGCTGGAAGTGTCTCACTGCCAGTGCGCCTGTCACACCTCCTAATTAATGTCAGCATGTCTCTTCCATGTTAATGAGGACACAACATGTCTGTGGGTGTCCACACACACACACACACACACAGACACACACACACACACACACACACACACACACACACACACACACGACTACATCCCCAAATCTGCTCCTGTGCACACTGCTCCATCTCCATATTAGCACCCACTTATAAATAGTTTGTTCCACCCACCCATGCATGCAAATATGCACAAGCAGCATATCTCCAGTTGACTTCCTTTCCTTAAGTGTTCCAGGAGAGTAAGATGAAAAACTCGGGCTGGAGAGATGGCTCGGAGGTTAAGAGCACTGGCTGCTCTCCCAGAGGTCCTGAGTTCAATTTCCAGCAACCACATGGTGGTTCATAACCATCTGTAATGATGGTTGTGCCCTCGTCTGGCCTGTAGGCATACATGCAGGCAGAATACTGTGTACATAACACATAAATAAATCTTTTAAAAAAAGAAAAAAGATGAAAAGCTGAGGAAAAATGAAATACAAGTAGACACATGGTGGAGTCTGTGATTAGAAGGCAGACTAACAAGAGAGACAGGCTGGGGCATAACAGGGACATGAGGACCCAGCCCACACTGGGGCAGGGTACTCCAAGCTTTACTCTCTGTCTTCCTGGAGGACTCAGTCTTACTGGGGACACTCTTCTTAGTCCTCCCTCCGCCGCCAGTATCTTCCTAAGTTAGGGTTACTGAATGAAGGAGACACCTTCGCTCTCTTCAATGTGTCCTGGTGGCTTGCTCCCAGGAACTATTCACTACCAAGCCATGTCGCCTAAAGCTCAGTGGAGGGTGGATGACCAACTACGCAGCTTGCAAGAGCGCTCAGAACAACTCTATAAACAGACAGTTTCTGGGCCAGAAAAATGAGGAGTAGAAAGAGAAGTAATTGTGCATATTTCATCATTTTTTACACAATGAGATTTTTCTTCTGTGTGGACGGCTCTCTACGTTAGTCCTGTATGTGAATACTGTCCATAAGCCTTACTCCACATCATACAATTATGGCAGGTTTTTTTTTAGAACTAGCATAAACACAGGCCTCTCCAATTCATAAAACATCTGAATACACTATGTTGCTTAATCATTTCATATCTATCCCTGAGATAAATATGGTAATTAAATCTATTTTAAGGTCAAGAGGAGAAAAAAAAAACCAAACAAACAAAAAACCTTCTCAGATTTTAATTGACTACCCTAAGGTCACAGGGCAAACAAATTATAGAACTAAAATTATTATTATGATTATGATTATTTTGGCAATGCTAGGGATTAAACCTAAGGGCCTAACTCATGCAAGATAAACATTCATCCACTGAGCTGCAGTCCTAGTCCCCAGGCCTGAAATTTGAAACTAGAATTTCTGATGCCAAATTTCATTTATTTCTCACTACATGCATTTTTTTTCCCCAAATTCACTTTGCTTCCATTTTATTATGGAACCATATTCATGATTTTATGTGAACCTTGCTCATCACCTAAAGATGTGCTTCTAAATGAAATGGACCGTCCTGTTCCTAAATTTCTAATGCTCCCTTTTCTGATTTGCTAACACAAGCAGGGGCACTCTAGCATTGGCAAACATCATTGCCGGAATCTCCCTTTGAGAAAACGTAGGTCCCATCTCTGACCATCTGATTTCTCCCTCCCTCCCTCCCTCTCTCTCTTCCCCTCCCCCACACCCATCCCCCCTGTGCTCAACACCCAGTAATTTCCCCATCAGTCCTGTTCTCTCACTGATCCCAACCAGCTCATCCATCACAGCAATTCTAACAGGTTCCAGTTCTTCATAACCACAGGTACCTGCTTACAGCTGCATACTGAAACATTTTCCCTGCCTGACTGGGGAGCTGGGGACGGGACCCAGGAACTCTTATATGTTAAGCAAGTGCAGCACCACTGAGCAGCAGCCCCCAGTCACAGGACATTTTCTGGAATCTTCTTTCCCTGTCACGGTTATTATCAAGATCTTTGGGTAAAGAAAAGAGTTTTCATCCCTGCAGAGCCAGCTCCCATATGCTAGCTTCAGCTTAGTGCATTGTGATCTATGGATGTGTAACTATGATATTCTCCTGCATAGGGGCTCTAAAACAACAGATCTAGAACTGTTGTGAGAGGTGACTTGTCTCACAAGTGTGAGAACCTGAGTTCAGATCCCCAGAACCCACACAAAACCTCGGCTGTGGTGCACATCTGTAATCCCAGCGCTCCTCCCGTGGTGAAGTGGGAGGCAGAGACAGAATCCGCAGAAGCTCACGGACCAGGACCATCTTTCCTGGTGTAGGCAATGGCAAAAAAGCAAGACATCCTACCTCCAAAAAGATGAAAGTAAGGAATAATAATACCTGGACTTGTCCTGGGACCTCTGTCCACACTTAGTGGCAAGTATGCATAGGCTCACACTCAGAAAAACATATGTACATATAGGCTCAATATGTATAAGCATGTGTGTGTGTGTGTGTGTGTGTGTGTGTGTGTGTGTGTTAAAAAAACAGATCTATTTGTGTATCAATAAAGCATGACAATTAGACTACTGGGAAAAGAGAAAGAGAGCCCAAGATGGTAGCTCAACAAGACATCAGATGGGCCCCCTGCTCAGGATGAGTTGGGGATCTCTGGACTGTTTTTCTAGCCATAACCTGGGTTGGCACATGTCGGGGGCGGGGGGAGGGGGCGGGGGAAGGAGCGGTGCTCAAGCCTGCACTACATCAACAGCGCAGAGTCAGGCTCTAGGGCCGATCTTCTTGCCTTCGTGTTGCCCAACTGTGCCCCGCCTGCTGTTTTAATTGGATTATTTTGAAATCTGCTATTTCTGTCTCACTCCTCTCCCCCAAACTGTCATAGCAGCCCTGCAGTTTGACTGTGACACGGCTGCCAAACTTCACTCCAGAGATGGCTTCATCGCAACGCCAAGCAAAGTGGCGGTCCCTCGGCTCCTTCCAGCGACCAGCTGAAGGAGCGCGGCATCTGGAAGGGGCCTGCCTCCAGGCCTGAACGGACTTCCGCTTCCTGCCCTGTGATGATGTTTTACCATCGTCTCTGGAGGAGCAGGGAGGTCATTAGCGCCACCTGAGCACAAAGGAGAGACACAAACCCCAAACCACTAAAATGTACCAGGACTGGATAGACAGAGACTGTGGCTTTTCATCGCTACTTTCGACAGGGACTCTAAAGTTGCACAGCTCCAAAGATTGAAGGTGACATTCTTTAGAAGTGGAGGAAGCCTTAGAGAGCAACCCACTCATGTTCCAGATGGGAGCTCACAGGCAGCATCACTGAGCGCCCTTTGAAAAGCTCTCCTGGTTCTCAAGTCCAAGGGCATTCCACTTGAACGTGGGCTCCTCTGCAGACACATACAGGGGAAAATCACATCTCTGCCAGTGAGGCCAAATTTAGCCCAGCTTCTAAAGCATGGGATAGCAGCAAGGACGACCGTGATTCATTCAGTTACACTTAACTTGTCTTACATACTCAACCCAATTACCACCAGGAAAAAGAAGTGTGAAGTAAAAAGATAAAGGGCGCAGCAAAAGTACCTGCAGCTAGTGTTTAAGGAGCATCGGCCATGTGCCGGGCTAGCTCTGACCGTCAATCTACAGACTGCCGAGCGTGCAGTGGCCCGTTTTCTCCACTGTGAAGAGAAGGGACAGGGATGATAGAAAATAAAGGATATTTCTGAGAAGATAAGGGGACAGACTATAACTGTCAAGTCACAAAACCACACCCTCAGTTTCAACAAACTATTTATTGAAAACCTAAATAAATATCAATAATATACTTCTCACTAAACCCAAGGAGATGACACATTGCATGCTACAGACTTGCTTTTTGCTAATTCCAAACAATACTTTATGCACACACACTCATTTTTTTAATTTCACTTTTGTTTTTGTTTTGTTTTTAATTGAGACAGTCTCATAGTCTAGCCCAGGATCGTCTGGGTTCACTTGTAGTCCAGACTGACCTCAAGTTCTTAATAAACTTTGTGCCTCATCCTCCCCAATGCTGACATGCCACCACACTGGGCCTCAAGATGCTTTTTACATAAATTTGAGATCTTATAAAAGTTTCAACATATGAACACTTCATACAAGACATGGGCTAAATGAAAGGGGTAAATGATACTAATGCCGAAGGTTATGAGCTCAGATGGGAGGGGTTACATGATCAGCATGTTCCCTTCGATCTCTACTAGCACATCAAAATATAGAATCTTTCTGTTTCTGTAACTTAGAAAATACATTTAAGTGTTTCATTTCACTTGATGAACTCTAAGAAAGAGAGTAGATAGTAACTTGAAAAGGACCAGAAAATAGCCCCATATTGCTTATGCCTCTTTTCCAGTACCTATTTCCACTTGGAAAAGGCCATTTCTCAACATTAACAGCATCACAGGTGGACTGGAGTGAAATCTCTAAAGCATCAGGGTTACTGTGTGGAAATACACAATGATGAGCTTTGGACTCAAACCATTCTTACCGTGTTTCCTCCATCAGGTACCAGAAAACTCTGCTGTATTTCTTCACCTTATCACAACTATGTGAATGTCTCCACACTAACACCAGAAGTTGCATTATTTATAAAACTTATAAAGAATAAAGCCGGGCGGTGGTGGCGCACGCCTTTAATCCCAGCACTCGGGAGGCAGAGCCAGGCGGATCTCCGTGAGTTCGAGGCCAGCCTGGGCTACCAAGTGAGCTCCAGGAAAGGCGCAAAGCTACGCAGAGAAACCCTGTCTCGAAAAACCAAAAAAAAAAAAAAAAAAAAAAAAAAAAAAAAAAAAAGAATAAAATGCTTTATACAGAAGTCTGGGAAATCATTTTAGAAACTCTGATGTGTTCCAACACAGCCTTAAAAAGCTGTATAGACATATAAAACACCATGTACTCTTGAGTCCCTGACTGTACATGTTTTCCCTTTTGCTATGAAAAACATCATTAAGTGTCTCAAAATGCTGCCTTTTCCCCAACAAGGTATGAATTATGAATGCTACCTCCAGATTGAAAGGAACAGAGTTAAAAGGAGGAGACCATGTTTATGATGAAGGACAACATTAAGGGAGATCTCTATTTTAAATATTTAATAAATATCAAAAAATGGTCTCGCCGGGCGGTGGTGGCGCACGCCTTTAATCCCAGCACTCGGGAGGCAGAGCCAGGCGGATCTCTGTGAGTTCGAGGCCAGCCTGGGCTACCAAGTGAGTCCCAGGAAAGGCGCAAAGCTACACAGAGAAACCCCGTCTCGAAAAACCAAAAAAAAAAAAAAAAATGGTCTCCTTTGCCAAGGAAATGTACATTATAATCCAAGTGGAAAATGGGCATCTCTGTGTGTGTGTGTGTGTGTGTGTGTGTGTGTGTGTGTGTGTGTGTGTGTGTGTATGTGTGTGTATGGGTGTGTGTGTGTATGGGTGTGTGTGTGTATGAGTGTGTGTGTATGGGTGTGTGTGTATGTGTATATGTGTGTGTGCCCACACACACCCACACACAGGTGTGATGCATGGGTTCAGTAGTGGAATGGACAGCTAGACTGGGCTTCTCAAAGAGAGAACAAACAAGGCAGTTCATGTTTTACGCTGGATACTTGCACCTTGGTAGAGACCAGAGGTTGAAGATGAATGCTGGTGAAGAAGTTCCTGTCCATGACGATACATTTAAACCCAACATGAAGCATGTACTAAAGGCCCATTAAAGGCCGAAGGACAGGAATCCTTGGGTGGACATAATTATGTTAAAGACTGTTACAAGTATCTGGGGAAGTAGGGAAGTTGGGGAAGAACTTCAAGTCCATAAACTATGCTGAGAAGGAAGGACATTGGTTACTAAAACTACCAAGATACGATAACTTGTTCTGATCTGTAAACTTCGTTAGTCATATGTATATATATGCACATATATACACACATATGTGTGTTTGTGTATGTGTGTGCAGTAGAATGAATCCTGAGATTTGTGCTGCTCTTTAAGGCAGATTATAGTGGATAAAGCAGGAAAGAGCTAGGGCTAGGGCAATGGCTCAGTCAGTATATCATTTGCTGAGCAATCATGAGGATCTGAGTTTGGATCCCCAGTACCCACATGAAATCCAGATGTGGTGGGGTACATCTGCTGTCCCAGTGCTGAGGGGGTGAAGGTAGATAGAACCCTGGCCAGACAGCTCATTGGCCAGCTTGCCTAACTGAACTGATGAACTCCACATTCAGTAAGAGATACTGTCTCAAAATACAAGATAGTGATTGAAGAAGATAATGGACATCAACCTCTAGTGTGTGTGTGTGTGTGTGTGTGTGTGTGTGTGTGTCTCATGTGCACATATACAAATATGCACAAACACCACACACACACACACAGAGAGAGAGAGAGAGAGAGAGAGAGAGAGAGAGAGCTATAGTTCATAAAAGAACAAGATAAATGAATCCTGCTGAAGCAATCACCTCAATTTTTCATTATTAAAAAAGAAATTAAAGCAATCCCCTATCTACAGGTTTGTTTTCCATGGTTTTAGTTACCCAGGTTAGCATTGATTGGAAACTACTAAAAAGAAAATTCATACAAATGACAGATTCTGAAAAGCATCCTGAAATCTCATACTGTCTCACTCTTTCCTATTTGAGACATGAAGCATCCCTTGGTCTTGTGTGTACACACGGAATTTGCTACCCTCCTGTTAGTAACTCAGAAGCCATCTTGGTCTTCAGATCCACTGCCATAGTTTTGCAGTTGCCTATGCTGAAGAATCCTATTTTACTTAATCATGGCCATGAAGCACGGATGTGTATCACAACATATTGTCATAACTTATATTTTTAGTGTTATTGTGCATAATTTATAAGATAACTTTTATCATGTGTGTGCATATATAGAAAAAACGTAGAAGTCTTTAGCTTCAGAACTATTTGCATTTTGAGATGTGTACCTTTGAGCATCTACTGTGAGGATAAGGAAAGACCAGGGTGTAACACACACCAAGGCAGCTTCTATGCTCTGAACATGTATATACTACAGGAATCAGAAGAACCCCTGCCCAGTGACATACACTGTGAGAGAGACGTGCTGCTTAAGTCACTTCTATTGAGAGATGGGTAAATGCACATCACTCATGACCCAGACAAGAGTCCCCTGGAGGGAAGACATGCAGCACACTCCTGTCCCTGTCTTCATCATTTTCCAGTCTGGATGTAGCCGAAAGCACTCCATCTCTGTCCCAATCTAGCCTCTGGGTCTTTCTGCTTCATGCCTTCCTCACCCACAGGTCCTCAGTTTCTCCACTTTCTCATTCCAGATGCCCATTTTCAACAGTCCAGCTCATGCCCCTGTTCACTCCAGGCAGTCCTTGTGCGTCTGATAGCATCAACCTTAGCTTTGAAAGCTCCATTAGGGCCAACCCTCGGCCCCTTCCACTTCTACAATGCCTAACATCATTTGCACAGATCATTTGTCAAATAGATGAACGTGTGGCGAATGACTGAATGAGGAGACCTTCCAATAGGAAGGCACAGTCTTTATTTCTCACAAACCAAAAGCCATGGCTTCACTCGGGACTGGCCACACCCTAGGGTACCCTAAGTTCCATAGGGAACTCTGAGAATTCACTTTTCAGCAACACTCTGTTGATTTTAAGGATGTTCTTCTACATGACTATGGGGAGAAAAGGGTTTTTATCACCATACCTGAAGAACAGAGAAGAGCCAAAACCTGCAGGATGTCAGCTCCGAGTTACCACACCACTAGATAGACTAAAATAACACTCCCTGCTCCCCTGCCGCTCTGGGGGCCTTTATTCTGGTAAGTTTTGGGTAAGTGTGAGGCCTGCATTTCTGCACAGCAGCCTTGGAGTCTCTTAAGGCCCCTTCCTTCCTCCCTGTGTGAGTCTCTGTTGATTGTGTCACTGAGGACACTAGGTGCTATCCAAACACAGGTGTCCCATGGGGGTGTCATTCCATCCCTGCATCAGCTACATGCGGCCTTCCTACCTACATGCACGGGGTGCTTCCTCTGAGTCTGGCAGAATACAACCAACTCTTTCTACAATGTATATTTGGAAACACACATTTTTTTTGTCCTCTCTCCCATGAATTGAATTCCTTTAGCCAACATACATACTTGCCTAAAACACACGTTTTGTTTTCTTATGCTTTCTCACCATTACCTAGGAGAGATTCACTTATGACATTAAAGAGGCTGTCTTCAGCAAAAAATTGCCTTAATTAGGAATTCAGAAGTTCCCTTCTGCTAAGTACAAAGCTGTCTGAATGAGACTGGAGATTAAGGCCCTGGTAAATACAGCACCAACATACACAAACCAGCTGTGGAAGACCCCGTGGAAGGCAGGGGCTGAAGCCATCCAGGGGGCTCTGTGTTTGTCTCATTTCCTGAAAAATTGTGTTTGGCCCTCTTTCCTCCTACTTCTCAATCTCAGTATGTGACCAAAGGGTAGAGTGACTCTGAACCCAGCTTTCTTTCTTTTTTTTCTTTAGATTTTATATATTTTTATCTTATGTGTGTATGTGTTTTACCTGCATGCATATATCTGTGTATCAAGTATATGCAGTGCCTGAGAAGGCCAGAAGAGGGCGCCAGATCTCCTGGGATTAGAGTTGTTGTGTGCCACCATGTGGGTGCTGGGAATTGAACCCAGGTCCTCTGAGGAGCAGCCTGTGCTCTTAACTGTTGAGCCATCTCTCCAGCTCATCTAGCTTTTCCTTTTGCATCTGCAGGCTAGAGCACACTTTGCCAAGAGGTCAGGAGGAGAAAGTTCTTCCCCTACCTTTTCATTCATCCAGTTCATGAAAGGAAGCTTGTTTAGAGATAGGAGAAGGACAAGAGCCACGTGGATCAATTCACACGTGGCTCCAGAAAGTTAGGGACCCTTGCTGCGTGACTCACAAAAGACCTGAAGCCTTCGTAGCCTGAGACACTCTCTGTACCATGGTGAGGCAGTCTGGGTAGGAATGAGAACCCATTACACAGGACTGGTACAAGGTGACCTGGCAGGGCTGATGTTTGGGCGCCCTAGCCCGCAGGTAGAGTAATAATTTTAAACCCTGTGGAAAACGTGTCTTTTCTTTGAAGATATTCAATGGAGTCTCTCCTGGGCAGTACTGACTCAGTGCATGCTAATAAAGCCATGAAGTTCCTTCAGACACCAAAGGATGACACAGAGGAAGAAGAGGAAGAAGGGAAGAATAATTTCATAAATCAGAGTTCCACTGTGTTTAGCACCATGTGTTATTTATTATTTCTATCACGATTATCTTCTCTGTTAAAGGGCTTGCTTGTTATGTGTGTCTGCGTAAGTACATGTGTGTGTGCAGGGAAATGTGGGTATGTACCCACAGATGCCAGCAGGGGGTTTGGGTGTCCTCCATCCATTCCTTTCAGGCAGGGTCTCTCCCTGATCCTTGGGTTTTACATCTTCTTGACTAGGCTGGAATTCTGTCTCAACTCCTTCTCAGAGCTGATGCTATAGGCGTTTTCCAGAATGCCTTTTTCTTTTTTTTTTTTTATACGAATGTTGGGATCTGAACTCTGGTTCCCACGAAAGTGGGACAAGCACTCTTAATTACTGAGCCAACCTCTACAGCCCCATTTTCTGGAGGGAGTATTGATTTTGTTTCTGCTTTCTTTCCATATGGTCTCACATAATGCAAAAAGTCCTTGAATTCCTGATCCTCCTGCCCCTGGGTGCTGGGATCATAGGTATGCATCACCATACCTGGACCACAGTCAATCATTTTCTAGTATCAATACATGTTCCATTAACACAGAACTTTAATGAGAATAAAGTTGCCACATACAGTCACATGAGCATCACCTCATGCAATGGGCACTATTTTTAATCTACATTTTACAAAATCAAACTTAAAATATTGTCTTTGAGAAAAGAGCAGGGCTGTCGTCTGAGCCCCAGTAGTGATTCTAGGGACGAGTAGCCTCTATGTCATACAAGACAACCAACTTCCTGATACTGGGCACAGCCTATACACGCATGCTAGACAGTCCCAGACACTTGCACATTCCTAATAATGAGAATTCCATCTTCAGATTGCTCCACCTGAAGGATGTTTATGAGCTCTCTCCTCATTCTTTTTAAGCAGTGAAAACCTTCCCTTTTCTCTGGAAAATGCTGGCTATTCAGTGATTTCACAATTGTCTAAAAATACTTGGCTGGAAAGAAAGATCTCACAGTTCCCCAGGGCTTTTACAGGCCTCCTTGTTTTAGTGTTATTTCTCAAATGTCCAAATCTGGCAAGTTTCAAGTGTGCTTCTGTCTCCAGAAGGCAAGTTCTAGAAAGCAGAATGTTCTGCAAGCGAATCCCCTCCTGTGTGTGCACACATGTCCCTTCACACACCACACATGGACACACACAAGTCATTTCTCATCTGGAAGTGAGCACCCTTCCTGCTTCCAGAGCCCTTGGCATCCAGGACTTTGAGGACAGAGATCTGCTTCTACACTTCCTCTAGAAATGAAATCTACTACTGTCTGATTGGAAAGTAACTTAGGAACATGTACCGAAACTCTTCAAGCTGACAACTCTTCCATTCAGCAGTTCACTGGTAGGCAATCATCCTGAGGAAGCCATTAATAATGGGGACTGCCACAGTTACAAGAACTTTCTGATACCATAAAAGTTAAATATATATATATAAACATATATAAACAATTCAATTCCAGCGGAAGATGATCAAGTCAGTGAAATTTCAATGCATCTGTTTGCTGGAAAAATTATATAATCAGGGAACATGACATTGTAAAAATGACATTGCCATTGAATGATGCTGACTGTCAAGAGAAACAAGTATTAGATGACGTTATATATATGTATATATATATATGTATATACATATATATAATTCTATATTACACTGCACACTGCCTGGCAGTGTCCCTACAGCTGAATATCACATCAGAATTGTCCCCTACTTATTGTTGTCTTGTCACACGTGGCATTAGTCACCTCAAAATATATAAAAACTATTTTTTTCTACTAAAAAAAAAAAAGAAAGAAAACTTAAGGGACTTTTCAGAGCAGATGGCTCAGTGGATAAAGCACATTTTTGCGCAGGAATAAAGAACCAGAGTTCAGATCCCTGGACCCACATGAAAGGCAGGTGGGCCCGGGAACCCACTTGCAATTCCAACCGAAGGGAGAGACAGAGGTTCCCCTGAGCAAGCGGGCTGGCTACCCTGGTCACATTAGCTCTGCGTTCAGTTGAGAGACTGTTCCTCAATACATAATGTGGAGATTGATCGAGGGAGACTTCCAATGTCAAGCTCCGAGCGCTACATGCACACCAACATGTGCACTGCACTTACATGTGAGCATGCCTGCACACAAGCATGCACACCACACTTTTACATATGTCCATAAAAGCAACAGTTCCCTTTCATGAAAGACTCCAGAAAAATAAGTAGAAGGATAATGTGTAGATATGTAGAGATATTGTTCCTGTGTGTGCGCATGTGTATGTGTGTGTGCCTATGTTTGTGTGCATGTGTGTGTGTGCACATATGCATCTTCATGGAGAGCTAGTGATGTACACTCACTAGTCTCTTGGGATTTCAAGACACAGTGACAATGACTTTGGTGACAGGCTTTAGCCTACTCACCTGTACCATTTGCCTTCATCACAGTGCAAAGCCACAGGCAGTCGCTTCCTTCCCAGCAGACCTTTGCTTGACGATTTTGCTTGAGTAGAAAGGGTGACAGCAGAGAAACTCAGTGTAAGAGGCCTGAACCTGTGAACATAAAATAAGACTGGTGGTTACGCAGCGCTGTGGCCCTAATTAACACCTTCTGAAGTCTCCAAAAAGATCGATACCTCCAACACACACACACACACACACACACACACACACACACACACACACACACAGCATAATTTTTTTTAAATAAAAAGGATTTTTAATAATAAGGTTTAAATAAACAGACAAACCCTCCCCTCCTGCCTCTTGACATTGCTGTTTCAGGAAAATCCAAGGTTGTTCTCGGAGGCTCCCAGGACCATGCTGAACTGAAGCCTTTCTGAATAATATTCTTTCTTTCTTTTTCTTTAAAGATTTGTTGATTTTTATGTTGTGCCAGCGTGTTTTGCCTGCATGTATGCATGTGCACTGTGTGTGTGTGCCCGGTGCCTGCAGAAGCCAGAGAGAGTGCTGGATGCCCTGAGACTGGAACTATAGATTGCTGTGAGCTGACATGCCAGGCGGCTGTGGGAAACCCATCCAAGCTGGCCCTCCCTTCAGATGCGGGTCCACATCTCAGGCAGGCAGCAACCCCCACCCTGGCTTCCATCTCCTGTGTTATCTTAACTTTCATTCCCACATGCCCTGCGTTCTCACATACCCACCTTGAATTTTTCAAGACTGGAGTGTTGAGGCTGTGACAATCTGCCTGCCTGTGTACCTGTGACATCTTTGCACACATGCCAACTCCTGCCTCACTGGCTCCAAAGGCCACATGTTGCTCAAAAAAGAACTGTGGGCTGCCAAGGAAAAAGCTTTTCATAATAACATCTTTGGCAAATGACCCGCCGCAGAAGCATTAGTCACTGTTGGGACAATAAATACAGATTTTTCTGAGAGGTCACGGAATCCGCTCTAGTGGATTTTCTTTCATCCATGCTGCAAGATTTTCTAGCTTTAAGTAGGAATAAAGGCAGCGCTGCTGTCCTGTGTGACCCACTCCACCGAGCTCCTGGTGTGAGCCTCTCCTGGTGACCTCTTCCTAGCAATGAACCTGGAGACTTCACGGAGGAATCACAGCTTCGAACCACTTCCATGTGATCTCCAGACACTATGAACAGACAAGATGAGGGCCAGCAAGACTGCTCGGTTGGTGAAGTTCTAGCTGTGCGTGTGCAGGAGGACTTAAGCTACACCCTCAGAGACCACACTGAAAAAAAACGCCACACATGGTGTGTGATTACAATCCCATTGCTGGAGAGGTGGAGGCCAGCAGCAGACCCTTGGGACTTGGTAGCCAACCAGCCTACCCTATTTAGCTAGCGCTGAACTAATGAGAGACTTTCTAAAAAATAAATAAATAAATAAAAAAAAAAAAACAAGGTTGGTAACTCCCGAAGAACAACACTGGAGGTTGATCTCTGTCCTCTGCAGACACAGACACACATAAACATGCACATACATGCATGCACATACACACATATAAAAGAAAAGGGACTATCATATGTAATAGGCAGAGAGTGGGAGCAAAAAGGGAGAACTGTGCTCTATGCTACAGCTTTGAAAATATTTGTACTATGCAAAAAGTGAAGCCTATAGAACAATGTGATATAATACACATATCACATCAGAAGCCCACGACTGCCAGATCCCTGACAACCCTGGTGATGGGAACACTCCACAGATTGCTTCTTCCCCAAAGTATCCTGCTGATTTCTTTCCCAAAGTAAACTGCTGCTCATTGCTTTTTATTCATTGTTCCCTAAAACGTGTGATTTTAAATTGATGTTTTTGCTTTTAATTAAAGACAGGTTCTCATGTAGCCCAGACTGGATTTCTAACTTACTACATAAATGTTCCCATATTTGTCATGCTCCTGCCTCTACATCCTGAGTGTTGAGATGACTGGCATACACCAGAACATCTGGATTATATGGTGCTAGAGATTGAACCCAGGGCTACATGCATGCTAGGCTACCCACTGAGGGACACTCTCAGATTGTACAATGTGTTAAGTAATTCTGTCATGCTGCATATACAGTCTTTTGCAGATCCTCATGACGTTTTTGTTAGGATTTACTGGGTTTGTTTGCGTTTGCTCATTTTCACTATATAATATTCCACTGTGTTGCTAAACTGAATCCATTTGGCTTAAACTTGACTTTGTACTTGGGTGGTAAAATCTGGCCCAATGCAGCCTTTGCACATGGTAGAGCTATGTCCTAGCTTGATGTAGAAACAAATTAGAATCTAATCTAAGCATAGAGTACAGGCACATAACCAGGCAACTGAGTCTCAGCCAATCACAAGAGTCAAGGTTCGGCCAATCAGAGGCTACCAACAGATCAGACCATGTGTACAGAAGCCCAATGGCAATTGTGGCCAATCAAGTCCTGTCTGCATGTCACTTCCTTTTCTTAGGCTATAAATATACCCCGTAAATGTGGTAGGGCGGAGCCTTCCAAACCATCTTTGTTCTGGAATGCTGCCCGGTTCTAGAACCTTTTTTTCTTTCTTAAGTAAACTTTGTTAAATTTAACTCATGTCAGTTTTTCTTTTAACAGTTTCACAGTGTGAAAATATGTGTGTGTATGTGTGTGTGTGTGTATATATATATGTATATGTATATACATATATATATATATATATATTCCCTTCTATTGATGGACTTTCACATTTCTCCAGCTTCCATTTTTTTTCCTGCTAGAAACATGCTGTGCCTATTAGAAGCAATACACATAAGCACACATTTCCCTGGGGTTCAGCCCAGGAGTATATGAATATACACTGTTCCACGATAACATCAGACTGGTTTCCAAAATGAATATATCAATCTGTATTCCTGCCGGCAGTAAGCTCCATATGTTTTCAAACTGACCAGTCATTTTAGAATCAAGAAGATGGACGCCATCTGAAGCTGGTGTGTTTGTTTTGCAGAGGGGAAGTTTTAAATACATACTATACTATCTTTTTTTCTCACAGTAGTGAGTTTACATTTCATTCACCACTAACGAATGAGTTACTTGGGTAGGATAGGTTTATTTTACCACTTTGAAAAGTGACATTAACTTGGATTGGAATGAGAATAAAAAATTTGAAGGTCCCACGTGGCTTCATTTCTCAATCATTCAGTTCTTAAGATGGTGCCACAGGATATTCCACTAAGCTCAGCATTGTGGTGTAAGTGTGAAATCCCAGCACACGGAAGATAGAGGCAGAGAGAGCAGAAGTTTAAGGACATTGTAAGTTACATCACAAGTTCCAGGCCAGCCTGGGGTATATGGGATGCTATCTTAATAACCCCAAAACAAATTAAAAAAAAATAAAGTAAGTAAAAATAAAAAGAATTTTCTAAGACAAATGAAGTTCTAAGGCCAACACTGATCACTGAGAATGGGAAACTAAATAAAATCCTGAAAACTTGAGGCACTCTTCATGTTTCCACTGTTCGAGAGAAGCTAAACAGAGAGCCAAATTAGATGAGAAAAACACTTCATTCATTTTAGAAAATCAAAAATTAAAGACCCTGTAATTACATTTTGCTGGGCATAGGCTTGGTGGGAAAGTCTTCCCTCTGCACAAGACCAAGGTCAGAACATGAGGCTGCTAAGCCTTTGATGCGGGTATAAAGAGCAATCCCAGGTGGGCTACTTTTACAGGCTCCTCCAGTTATGTTGTGGACCTGACTGGGTCTGAATATGGAGGTGGTGGATAAAAGGCTTAGGGAGCCAAGATAGACTGATGGTCACACGTCACCAAATCTCATTTAACGGAATTATTCAACCCACATCAGCGTACCGGCTGGGATACATGGCCAGCACGGCCAATATCATTTTCAATCATTGAACCTTCCTTCGCGCTCTCCATTTACACTGTCCTAGTGATAAGTGGGCTTCCCTGTGGCTGTGAGTCCCTTTCTCTACACTGGTCTCTTTTTTATTGGGAACCCTAATCTGCAGGGGAATGCCTGAATGATAGGTGGTGAGGGGGGAATGGCTAATGAAGAATTTTACAGGGACGGGATATTTCTGGGAAACTGGGTGTTGAGAGAAAGTAAGAAAAGCAAATTATATTGTCAAATGCTCTTATGTTGCCCGATTGGTGTTTCCTGCTGGTTATCAGTAGTAAAGTCCCCTCTGTGTGGGCTCTAACACTGCATTGTGTTAGGAGAGGCCTTATTTTTGTTGCTGTTTAAAAGTATACTTATTTGTAATTTATCTTGTGTGCCTATATGTGGAGTTCAGAGGACAATATGCAGCAGACACTTCTCTCCTTCTACCACATGGGTTTCTGAACCGAACTTAGGTAGCCAGGCTCGGTGAAAGACAGTTTCACCTGCTGGGTCATCTTGCTGGACCACAAGCCTTTATTTTGTTCACACTTCATAGGCTAGTGAGCTGGAGGCCAGGCAGGCATTATCTGGTGAGCCCTTCCTTCCTGGCAAGGGAAGCTCTAATTGCCTTGTTTGTTTTCTATTAAAACTGTGATTTTTTTTAAAGCCACCATGGGGGGCAGAGGATGTAACTCATTCGACAGAGTGCTTGCCTAGCTTACACAAAGCTCTGGGCTTAATCCCTAGCACTGGGTAAACCAGCCATAGTGATGCATAGGCCTGGTGTCCCAGCACCGGGGAGGTGGAGGCAGGAGGATGAGAAAAATCAAGATTGTCCATGACTACATAGGAAGTTAGAAGCCAGCCTGGGATACACAGGACCCTGTCTTCAAAGATATGAAAGCCACCTTACCTGAGATTTAGTGTCTGGTACTAGTGTACGGAACCATGTTGAGGAAACAGGGTCTGTGAGTTCAGGTGACAAGCTGGCTTTCATGGTCAGTAACAATAAAATCGCAGTACTGTAAAGGAGCCTTGTAACAGTGGTGTATAAACTCTATTTCAATAAACCTACTTTTCCACAGGTACAAAAATCTATTGGCAAGTGAGTTTGTTGTCCAATGTGATATGAAAGTATGTTTGACTTTTTATACAGTGACTAGACTGTCTTTGGGGTAGAGTTAGGGGAGTTTATTGAAGTGCTTAATGAGTCTTTCCCCCTCCTCAGCTAATCTCATGGAAAATGAGGACAGAACCCATTTCCTACCCAAAGCACCTTTTGGAGACTGCATCAAATCCATCAGCAACCTCTGTAACAGGGGATCGCTTTGTAAAGATAATACAAATCTAAGACGTCTTCAACAAAGGCTCTGCTTCCCACAGGCTGGACCTGCTCACCAAAACACTAACCATTTTTATGAGCTCTTGCAAGGGAGCTGTTTGAACAAGCTGGGCCACCCAGCCAAGTCTCAGTGACATCAAACCACCTTCTCTCTGAATGGCTGCCTTGCCTTCGCTCATCTGTGGAGACTGGGTGACAGACCGACTGCTCCTACAACATGCCACCTCCTACCCCTCAGTCTTGCTTCCAGCAGAAGAGAGCAGCCACTCTGGCCTGATAGGCGTGGAGCTTATGTTCTTCTCTTTGAGAGTCGAGGGGAGCAATGGGGCTTATAAGCACCCCCAAGGGGAAGGAAGAGAATTTGCTTAGGCTTTGTAAGGAAGATTGTCGGCCATGAGTGTGTTCAAGGAGTAAGACACATTCACACATTCATACTTGTCCCTAAGACTTGCCAAGCATTTACAGAGCATCCCTTTTCCCAGGCATCATTATGGCAGCAATGTCCATCCAGGAAAATATTATCTACTTGCTCAAAGAATGCCTTCCACCCTTGAGAACACTGTAGATCCCCCAACAGGCTGCACAGAGCCGTTTCAACACAAGGGGAAGCATGTCCCTGAATGCTACCAGTGGCGTTGTGAAATCTAAGGTAGGGGAGAAGGCCCTTTGAGAACTATTTGACTAAGCGGGCAGGTGCATGTCTCTGGCCAGGGACATCAAACAGAAGCTACTGAGTTCTGAGCTGTGCTGGAAGTAGAACTGAGCAGCCTAGGATTGAATAAAAAACAATCAATTGAGGTAGGAAGGACCATTAACACATGCCATGGAGCTCATCGCAGGCTGGAGGAACTGGTGGCCACTGTGGCATATTTACAAGGCCACAGCTTTCCAATGATCCCGGCAATATGGAACTCTATAGTAAGATGCTGTCAATTTGTTTCAAGCTTCTCTCTTCCTCCTCTCTCTCCCTTCCTCCTCTCTCTCCCTCCTTTGCTTCTCTTCTTCCCTTTTCTCCTTTCTCTCTTGATCTTCTTCTTGCAATACTCCCTTCCTGTTATCCTCAGAATGGAACATTCAAATATTCAAAAATAAATACATGTATTCTTTTAAAGGAAATAACGGCTTACTGGTTTGATTCTCAGGTTCATTAGCTATAAAATGAGACATTGATGCCTGTTAAGAAGGTTAGCATCCACACTAGGTTCAATTATATAAACAAGAGTACATACATGGTCCTAAGTACTTGTCTAGCAGTCAGGAAACCCCAAGTTCCATCCCCAGTACCATGGCAAGAACCCCAGCACTGTGAAGTTCAAGGTCATCTTTTGGCTACATAGCCCGGCCTAGAGATACTGTCTCAAATAAAATGATACAAGCATCCATGGCCAGGCCTGCTCTCACACATTGCTCTTCCCTGCCTTGCTATGGAGTAGCTCTAAATAGGGCAACAGTTGAGGACTAAACAAAGCCCATGGCTTCCTGAAAGGCCAGCAGAATGGGGCCCTGAGATAACATCTGTTCACAAACAAGGTGGGGCTCGCTCTGCTGGATGCCAACATTTGGCAGCGAGGTTGTCCTGCAGAGAAACTGGCCTCTACTCCAGAGCCACACCCGCCCCCTTGCTCGCTGTCCAGCTGAGAAGGAGGAAGTATCTAGGTGTGTCAGCACAGCTGTGGCAGAGCTGTACCACAAGGACAGCTGTGGAGAGGGGAGCAGGCAAAGCTGACTGGCAGGTGACTGGCAGGTGAAGGCAATGATGAGGTTGCCATGCACCCATGCCCAACCAGAAGCCAAAGATTCCGAGGTCCATCCACCTAACAAGACTGACCCAGCCTCAAAGCCAAAGATCTGTAACACATTTGCACTGCCAGACTTCTCCAGGTCTCAACAGCCATCCTTGCCTATCAAGGCCTTAAGCAGGCAATCTCACCAATCACTCAACAGGAGGGCCCCCGGGGAGGATGAATGAGGCCGGAGTGAAAGGTCCTCAAGGTTAGCTGATACAGAAAAATGCTCTTACACCCAGGAGACTCCAAACTCGGAAAGGCTCCTATTCGAAGCTCCCATGGCCGCCTGTTATGTTAAAGAACACACTGAGGGTCTAGAGAGCTAGCTCAGCTGGTAACGGGCTTGGCAGACAGTCAGGAGAACCTGAATTGGCTCACCAGCCCCCACATAAAAAGTTGAGCACGGTGGCACACATGTGCTGGGGTAGAGGAGAGGGGCGGATCCTAAGGGATCCCTGCCAACCAGGCTGCCCTAATCAGCAAGGCGAGGGCACCAATGAGAGACCTTGTCTCAAAATAACAAGTTGCACAGCTCCTGAGGGACAAACTGGAGGTTCATCTGTGGCCTCCACATAGATGTACATGCTCCCACATGCTCCTACATACAAGCTCAATTGATAAAGGACAGCAGGTGTGCTTTTATAATAATCAGAAACAACCGTCACAACAAAAGATGGAATTACTTGGAAATGTTAGTGTGTCCAGATACCAGCCCTTCTTTTCTCCCATGACATTCCACAGGGGGCACATTTTGAGAAATCACTAAACGGACAGTGTTCATTACTAATTGTCACTGGAGTGGTCAATAAGCATATTTGCTTTCAGGAAACTTTAGTAGAGTGTGGAGCACACGCCTGTAATCCCAGTACTCAGAAGGCTGAAGCAGGAGGATTGCTGCGAGTTTAAGGGCACCTGGAAATGTGTATCAAGACCCTGTCTCAAAAGCAAAACAACCTTCAAAATGAGTAACGTGCCATGCGTGGATATCTTGAAAGTGATGGTATGATTTGGTCTTCGTTCTTATGAAGCTACAGAAAATTAATCCCTGTTCTTTTCTACCAATCTTGATTAATAGGCCTGGAGAGAGAGAGCTCAGTTTGTAAAATACTTACCCTGAAAGCATGAGGCTCCGAGTTCCATCTCCAGAACCCACACTTTAAAAACGTTTTTTAGAGCCAGGTGGGGTGGTGCTCTTGTAACCCCAACACTGGGAAGACTTGAAGGTTGGCCAGCCTAGACTAATCGGCAAGTTTCCAGGCCAAATAAAGACACTGTCTCAAAAAATAATGTGGATGGTGTCCTGAGGAATGTGACCTGAAGTTGACCTCTGGCCTCCACACATGCACACACACTCATGCATACTCACACGCACACGTACTAACAACATACATACACAAACCATTGATAGCCTTGAGATGACTCATGTTGTGTGTTATTGGCAATCAATTTGAGAATGCTAGCTGACCCTTCCTCTCCTGTCTAGTTTCTGTCTATGTGAATGGTGCCCATAAAGAATGTAGTGTAATTTTAATATCTAAGCAAAGGCACACACACAAAAACAAAAGCATCATACGATGCTCCCCATAGTCAAAGAAAACGATCCTGGGGTATACACACCACTGATTACGCCACATTAGCACGGATAATTAAAAGTTGCCTGTCTAATAATATTAAGCAGCAGACACAACTTTTAGAAAAATTTTCCCTGGTATTAGTTATGCAAAAAAATCCCCCGAGTGAATGTTCCTCGCGAATCAAATCCATCTTCTCTTAAGAGTGGGTATAATAAATGGGTAGCCTAAAAGGAATGCTTTGAACAGAATGTCTCACTATTGTCTGATTATTCTAAATTTAAAACTCCAACAAAGGCAGGGATTATTCTCCTAGAGGTTCAAGATTCATGAGAGTTTGCTAATGAAGTTCCTTTAGGAGCGCAAATCAAAAAATTGCTATCTGCAAGCTGCCAGCGTTTTATGCTTGGGTGGTGTTTTTAAATCAAAGTCACCATTCATTCAACAACAAATGTTTGTCTGCAATAAATGAATGAGAGTAATGGCCTTGAAGTACTTCACAAGCTTAATCACCTCTAAGCTATGAATCAGGAAACAGCTTCCATGGAGCCTGAATGCACACGCCAATCAGAGTGAAATGTCAACCATCGTTCTGGGGGCTGAAGTGAGACCTGGAGACTGAAGTCATATATTTTGATGCTTATAACATGACCTATCTTGGGGGTCTACTGGCCCCTGTATTTGCCTTTTTTTTTTTTTTTTTTTTTTTTTTTTTTTACAATCTCCATACAATTTGGAAAGCTGAAAAATCTAGGCCAAATGAGATAAGATGAAAGCGAGAATCTTTTGCTTGCTTGTGAGACTACTCTGGGAGTCCAAAGAGGACCCCACCCCCACCACCTTAATATGTGCGCAGAATGTTGCTTTTTCAAGTTAAGGAGGGTCAGAGAGCAAATGACTCGCCCAGAATCATCTGGACACCAACAGTAAGAAAGACTTGTGCCTGTAGGTTACAGACACAGGATGGGGGGTGGGGCAGGATTCCCTGAGGCTTTCAGCGTATTCCCAGCCTTCCAACAATATAGATAACCACCATCACCCCACCTTACCCTCCACCCCCACCCCGCCACACCAATTCTGACCTTAGAACAGGATGCTACCAGAGAGCTGGCCAATTACTTAATACCTACCTGTCTGCAACTCAAGGGAAATGCAAGTAGAAATAATTGTTTTGTTTTGTTTTGTTTTGTTTTGGTTTGGTTTGGTTTGGTTTGGTTTGTTTGTGGGTGGAATCTAGTCAGCCAGAGGTAAATCCTCATGTCTTTCAGGGTTCTCAATCTGTAAATTGTACAGCTTTCCCAGTCCACACCAAGGGAGTTGAGGCACTATTATCCTCATCATGGATGGCCTTGTTTGTGCTCAGTATTGGCAAAGAACAACATGTCGCCCGCATCTCTGTTTTGGCCCCAGCGGATAGATGGGCCCCCTCTGTCTTTTGCAGAGTAACAGGGAAAGTGAAGTTTACCTGGGATTGCTCCCCGCTTTTCCCAAGGGGGCCTCTGTAAGCCCCAGATGTCTGTTTCCTAATTCCTCTTCACCCCTCCCAACCTCCCATGCCATTAACAGTCTTGAAACATCCCATTGTTTCCTTAGGAATACACTTCACTCATTGTTTTGCCTCTTTAAAGAAGAAGCTACTTTTAAAGCTTTTAATTTTTAAAGCGAAGCGGCAACTGCTTCCCTTTCCTTTAACTTCTGGCACGAGGCACCAGCAGATGTTCTGAATGGTAAACCGGGAAAGTCATGCCCCTTCCTTTCAAAAAGCCTGCTTCCGTGCGTGTTAAAGCCTGTCAGGAGGATAGAAGTGCTTTGAAATCACCAGCCAGGTTCGTGTTCCAGACAGTGCCTGCGCGTGCGTTACTCACTTACAAATTAGAGGAGATGTGGATGTGGTGGGATGTGGCTGATGCACTAGTTATGAGATAATGATACATCCCGGCCAGCCGCATGATCTTAGGGACCACTCTTAGGACACAGAAAAATCCAAGCACGGGAGTCATAGCAGTCCGGGGCTGGGGATGCACTGATCACTTCTGCTAAGGGTCTGCTCCCCCAGAACCAAATCTCTCTGAGGAGAGAGAGCTCCACGATAGCAGTCCTTGCTTAAGGTCTTGGGCCCACCCAGGGCCGTGCGCCCCTACAGGCAGCTCTGAGTATTGTTCTTCTGCTCAATTCTGGGCGCTGATCCTACCTAAAATCCTAACCCTGCTGCTATTCCCCTCTCTCTTCTCCCCACCCCTTGCCCAAGGATGGCTTAACACAGGATACAGTGCCATCCATTCATCCCAGCACCCACTTCGAGCCAACTACAAATTCTCAAGTAGGAACCGCCAAGGATCACACAGCAGGGTATACAAAGCCTTAATTAACGCTGACTGCCAGAAAGTGGTGGAACGCACATTTCCTTGATCATGGCGTCTCCCCTGCCTGGTAAGTGGGGGAAGACCATTATATAAGGGAAGGCAGCTGTTGAGATGAGCAGGTGAACAAGAAGGGAGAGGAGAAGCACACGACTCCCCCAATCCCCACCATAAGAGGGGTAGTTGGTAAAAACCTAGTACTGACCCAGGCTTCATTCTGAGGCTGACCACATATAAATGAGCCAGGAGTGGGGACTCATACCAGTAATCTGAACACTCTAGAAGCCGAAGTGGGAGGAGGATGACCATGAGTTCAGGGCCAGCCTGGACCACATAGTGAGTTTTAAGTCAGCCTGCGCTAGAATGAGACCCCATCTCAAAAGGCCTCACACCAATTATATATATATATATAAAATTGGCCACGGCTACAGTTTAGACAAGAGGGGGGAGGTTTAAGGAGGTAGGTGATGGTATGACCAGGAGCATCATATCATGAGATGGAATGAGGTAGAGTAACTAGAGTGTTAAGTAGAAAGAGAGAGCTTGGTGGGGAAAGGAAAGGTGGGGACCTAGAAGCAAGATTCACTGAAGACAGGATGGAAAGATGGCTCAATGGGTAAGGGCGCTTATCACTAACCCCGACGATCTGAATTCGACCACCCGGAACTCACACAGTAGAAGGAGAGGACCAACTTCCATATGTTCTTCTGATCTCCACATGTGCCTCTGTCATGTGCTTCCCTGCTCATACACAGATAAATAAATACTAGGTTGTTAGAAGATGATTCACATTGCTCCCATCCCCAAGAGTCTCTCTGGGTCACAGCAGGAGGTGGCAGGAGGGACAGAGGGTCCAGCTCTGCGATTCCTATGTCTCTGCCAGGGTGTTCCATGTGGTACCATGAGTACACCTGGAAGAGTGGAGGCATGGTGGGATGGGACATGGAACCATCTTAGACCAGGGACTTGTAAAGGGGGTTTGGCAAAGTTCCCTGGCCAGGTCCAACCACAGGGAGGCAGTAATGGGGACCAAGACAAGCTGTTCCCTAGACCTCTCCAAAGCCTCGGGGTGTCACTGCATGGTAGGACACTTGCATATGCAAGTCCCAGGGTTGGATCCCCAGCACATCCTGCAGAGAGAAAACACTAAGAACAGAATACCTCTGCACCTGATTTGTTAGTAACAGGAAATCTCATCTCTTAGACATGGGACTTGGGGCATTTGTATATCATGTGCGAGCTACAATACATGCAAATGTGTATAATACATATCAGGGGGAAGTAAGAAAGAATATGCACATACTCCAACTGCAAATCCAGACAACAAACCAGAGCTCAGCAATAAATGTGTTGTATTTGTGTGAACGTAACAAATTACACTCCCTTAAACAAACTGCTTCCACTAACGCCCAATTACCAGGCGGCACGCTGTCCCTTAAGTGCTTCAGGAACTGTGTGTCCGATTAACTCACGTCCCTTACTCTTTATGACAACAATAAAGTCTATTTTACATGTTCGTGTTTCCTGTCTTATGATTCACATCATTGCAGAACCTGGAGTGTGCAACAGACCTCAGGAGGTTCTGTCACTCTCGACTTCCCACGTCACAGCCATAGAAAGGACGGCTTTCCCACTGCTATAGGAAGTCCAGTTCGTGACATGACTGAGCATATAACGCACTTGCCTGGGGACACGTGCACTGCACTCTAGCTGTACTTAAAGGCTACTGAGCCTATAGTCCTTGCTCTCTTGTTAGATTATTTTCTCCCAGTTGAGGAACACTCAAGGAGTAAGATGCGATGGGCAGCGGTGAACTCAGGGAGCAGATTGCTGGAACTTTTGATTAGACACCTTGTCAAGAATATGGCTTTTTAAAAGAATAATCTTTTGGGCTGAGGATGCGGCTCAGTCAGTGGAGTGCTTTCCTAGCAAGTGTTATTAAGTCCCGGGTTCAAACCCCCAGCACTGCCTGTACTGGGCATGGTGGCACATGCCTGTAATCGCAGCACTTGGGAGGTGGAGGCAAGGAGATCAGAAGTTCAAGGTCATCCTCAGACAACAATAAAACAAACATTTACCCTGTTTCTCAGTAAAAAGTCTGGTAGGGAGGCCAAAAGGATACTCAAAGTTCAGGCCTGGGAAAAGCTACACAAAATGCTTCCAAAGTTGTACTCCTTATTTTATTGTAAAATGGTCATGACAATGTTATTTATTCAACATGTCCTGGATTATCTGACATCACATATCACAGACACCTGACACAGTAGATTGGTTGAGTCACTATTAATAAAAATTGTACTTTTTTAAAATCTTTGACATAGTACCACTAAGAAACCTTAACCTTTGGACCCAATTGACAGGCACCCAGTGGGTAAAGGCTATTTCTAAGAATATACATTATTTCATGAGCAGTCACCTACTGATGTTATATGTATGCACAATATCAAAACAATGTCAATGCTGAAATGTAACACACGAGTTAAAGGAGCCTCTCCATTTCCCACCTAGCATCTCAAACACCTGCCAGTGTGCCTTCCTGCCTCAGCAACTGTGCCCACCTGTCAGAAACCAGCTCTTGAAGTATATTGAATGTACCAGTCAGGAACAAGGGTGCCTTCAGACAAGAGCACTCTCCAAACTATCCCTTTCCTCTCTAATGAAGACTTTTCTCATTCTTCACATTCAGCTTCTAAACACTAGATCGCAGGTGTGCATCTGGTTAATCACAGGTATGCAGCTCCCAGAACTTGTTTCTGGATCATCTGAGCATTGGTCTAAATGCTCACAGCCTCCGAAGGCAGATGCCCACCCATCTGTGGACAATAGCCCTTCAACCTATGGCAATTCTGTTGACATCTACATCTGTCACCCTGCTGCAGCCCTTCACAACATGATGCTGCCAGCCAGTGGGACATTGCCAGGGGAAAATGCCATCAGTTGATGGCGGTATATTATTAGTTCTATTTCATTGTTTTTATTTTGGTTCTCTGGGGTAGGGTCTCATACAGTCCAGACTGGTCTCAACCTCGCTATGCTCCTGAGAAGGAACTCCATCCCTGAGCCTCTTACCACTACCTCCCTAAGTGCTGGGAACACAGTTGTGCCTCACCACTCCTGGCTAGGAAGGGTCTATACTACAACACAAAGGAGTGTGATCTGAAACCACTCTGCAGAATAAGAGCTATCGACTTCATTTACCAACTGAGCATCTGCCCAGGGCTGCTCTACCCGAGCAACCCCTGCCTCTGCTCTAGAACAGTCTTGACTTTCCTGCGAGCAGTCAAATCAGCTCACACACACACACACAACCTTCATTTACACAAAGACGCAGTGAACACCGTGTACTCTAAAGCATCTCTTATTCTAAGTCACTTTTGTTGACAATAAAATTGCCTCTCGACAAAGGAGAAGCCACAATACACCGACTAAGCCTTTACTGGGTTCATTAAGCCTATGACCCTCCCACTGTCTGCACGCACTTGACCTCTGTCTTGTTTTGTCTTTTGACTGCATTGTGTTCCGATGTGGAGAGAGCTGTTTTGTTCACTCTTACGCAAAGGCATGTGATGCGATTGTTCTTTGTCTCCTTAAAAATATGTTGGCATTCTTGCTGTCCCCAGTAAGAGAAGGGCCTGAGAGGTTCGCTGAAGTTTCTGGGCTTGAAGCAATTATCTGCTGAACAACCAGAACCCAGCTGCAAAGGCCACGAGGAAAAGTGCAAAGGGTGAATCAGGCCACACTTTGAACCATAAACATTATTGCGGGCGGAGCAGTTTGCTGCTGGCTGGCATGCTTTAGCACCTAATTGGGCCGGGTAGCATGACGCTCCTGGGGACCATTACCGAGTTACAGGTGTGGCTTCCGTGCATAAAAGCTATGTGTCTGGCAATCTGGGCGTGAGCCTACCTTCCATAAACTACTTTGTTGTAGTTTGTATCAAGGGTTTTGTCTCAAGCCTCTTGGATTGTGTTTCATGAACGTTTCGATCTGAGCTTTGAGTCCGGCCTCTATCAGTACTTCAGAACCACAAGGATAGAAGAGTCGGGAAAGGAGTTTTTAACCTGAAACCATTTTGCTGCATAGCCCAGAGAAATAAGCACAGAAAAAGCAAGAGCAGAAATGTGACTCTTGATTCTCTATTTCAAAAAGGAGAATAAATGGAGTGTAATCCCCATCTGGAAGGGTGGAGGCTGGAGGGGAGGGCAGGCTGGGAAGCAAGAGGGATTCTGGGTGGCTCAGCATTTGGGTGGCTCAAGTTTGAGAATCAAGCCTAAGTACCAAGTACTGAGCACTTAGTAGCGGGGCTATCTCGTATGATGGGGATGTCTTTTTAGATAACGGGGTTGTGTGCCAAAGGAATGCTTTCACAGCTCCTCAGGCAGCAGGCAGTGAAGCCTGGATCCAAAAGAAATCCAGAATCAGAAGGCTGCCCTTTGTGCCGTGATCTCACCCATCACTGACTGGAAGCCATCCATGACAGAGAAGGGCAGAGGTGGCCCGGTACCCCAACTTCCCCCTGAGCTGTTTGGTTGTCGATTCCTGTAGTGGCTTTAGTACTACCTCGATTTAAGACCAAGAGTTATGGGCTGATCATCATGGGAAGGTCCAGAGATCATTTGAGAATGAATTCCATGCCAAGGAAACCCTCTCATAGCTCAGTCACGAGTCCACCCAGAAGAGGCCACATGGGGACCTGTATGGATTTGGTGATAAAAGAACACTTGCAAGAAAACAAGAGGTTGGTTCACCAAAGCGCTTATGACTCAGGGAGATCATCTGTATTGTTGAAACTGAAGGGGAAGGAAGTTTAGACTCAGACATGAAGAGAACAAAAGTAAAGTTACTGGACTACAGACTCAGAGCAGGAAGAGAAAATTCACACAAATAATGGGAAATACAAAAAGGTGCACCTTAACTATATCTAAAAACCAAAGATCTATGGCTAGGTAGTCCAAAGATGCAGATAAACTAAATTAAAGAGAAGAGAGTTGAATAAAAACATACTTTACTTTTTAGTAAGAAGTTTGGGTCAAAGGTCAGTTGTGAGTAGCATGACTGACCCTGACATGAAGAGCAGTGGAAAAGATAGTGATGGTCACATGGAAAGTCAGATCAGCAATGTAAGAAACAAACTTGAAAAAATGACTTTAAAATGCACAGGGGGCAAAAACAGCCAGGTTATAATGCAGGAGAAGACAGAGTAGGAAGCCAGCACACAGATATCTGTGGTTCATGACATAATGGAAACACATATAAAAAAAATAGTCATAAAGATATAACTGAAGGCCAGGTGGTAGTGGCACATGCCCAGCACTCGGGAGGCAGACACAGGCAGATCTCTGGGTTCAAGGCCAGCTTGGTCTAGAGAGGGAGTTTCAGGACAGTCAGGGCCATGCAGAGAAACCCTGTCAAACAACAAAAAGATATAACTGAGGAAAAGTTCTCTGAAGTGAAGGAGCACTTTATTGCAGTATTGAAAACAAATAGACAAAAACTGTAATCTATATGAGGAAAAGTAATGAACATGATACATATGCATACATATGTAAGATGATAAATTAATGGGAAAATGATGTGCCTACTTCCTGAGAAACCTTGAATTTTGAGCTCAAAGAAAGAATGTCATAAGCATTCAGTGAGGAAGGGCATCCATGTGGCCAAGCAGGCCACTAAGAAGGAAGCCAGGGAGAATACTCCAGGCAGCAGTGGACATGGAGCAAATGTCCTTCTGCCGACACACAGCTTGGTAGAGAGATTACAAACAGTCACGTTTCTAATGAAGTGTGAGATCCAAAAACACAAATCACGGGTGAGCTAAATGACCTAAAGGACAAAGAGCTCCACAAAAAATAACTTGAAACACTTCTCTAATTCAACAAAATTTAATTTAAAAATGTAAGAAAAATGAGGTAATGCTTTGAAATATTTTTACTATGCAAGGAAGCCATACACATAAGAAAAAGTATTTAAAAAAACAGGTTATCTAAACTATTTTCAACAATGTTTATTTTTTAGAATTACAAAATTTATTATTTGATAATTTCACATACACACACACAGGTCTGAAACACACACACACACAAAGTATCTTTTTTTTTTTTTTAAAGATTTATTCATTTATTATGTATACAGTGTTCTATGTGCGTGTATCCCTGCAGACCATAAGAGGGCGCCAGATCTCACTGCAGATGGTTGTGAGCCAACATGTGGTTGCTGGGAATTGAACTCAGGACCTTTGGAAGAACAGCCAGTGCTCTTAACCGCTGAGCCATCTCTCCAGCCCCACACAAAGTATCTTGATTATATGCAGTCCCTACTTCCTCCCTCTGTCTCCCCAATGCCCTCAACACATCTCCCTCCCAACTCCAATCTCTGCCCCCACCCACTCTCTTCCTGGGGTATGTCCTTGTAAAGAAAATGACTCCCTCCCCAACAGCCACCAGCTGCCAATAGCTCCCCAGTAATGGGGAGGCCAAAGGGGTCCCACCGCCATCCATGTTGGAATTTTAACTGGCTTAATTTTGTTCAAAGTGCTGAGAACAAGCAACCATGCATGCTCAGGCACAGATAGGCCATCTACATCAACCTCCCCCTCTAAGGCTCAGGGAACATGGGGGGAGGGGAGAATGTAAGAGATGGGGATGGGGAGGAGAGCTGTGAAGTGCTGTCCCCTAGACGTGACATGGCCAGTGCACTCATGAGCTGTTACAGCAGCTATGGTGACCTGCACAAAGTCTGCCGAAGATCTAAACAATTCTTAAGGGAAAGTTGTATGTCTACACCTATGGTTGTAGAGAAAGGGGGAGTTCCAGAAAGGATAAAAACGTGGTGATCTCATCCTACACCAGGAGTGGCTATGGTATGCAATGTCTGTGACACTGCTCACACAGATATGGGCATCATATCTACTCCAACTAAGAAGATGGCCACAAGATTAAATACAATGTACAGTGTGACTATTGCTACAAAATAAAACACATACACATACATATACACACACATACATACACACACATACACACACATACATACACACATACATACACATATACATACATACATACACACACATACATACATACACACACAAACATACATATACACACATACACACACATACACACACACATACACACATACATACACACACATACACACATATATACACATACACACATATATACACATACACACATAAATACACACATATACACACAAACATACACACATGCATATACACACATACACACATATATACACACACATACACAAACATACACATACACACACACATACACACACACATACAAACACACATATACACACAACACACCCTGAGTAGAAAGCGATGGACATATCAAGGATCCACAAACGCACAAAGAACGCCGGGCTGTCAACACGCTACAGGTCGAGCAACGCTGACGATGGGTATTAATTCTCTTTTAAGAAGAAAAAGATTTCCAGATGGAGTCATAAGTTAGGAATGGCCTCATGACATCTTTGAGAGACACATAAAAGTTAGAAGAAGAAAGATTGGGGCAAAGGGACACCAGGAAACTTCACACTTAAAGGTGACAGCTACATTGTTAATTTAAAATCAGAATAAAATCGCTAAAGCATTTAACAGGGATGAACTTCTTACAGACAAGGGACACCTTACAAAGGAAAGTTAATATCTAACCTGCCAAGACAGCGAAGCATGACATATGCTAAGAAAAACAAGCCCAGATTCAGAGAAAGGAAGATCTTGGCTGTATGCTTGCAATTGTTGGGAAAGTAGTCAGATAAAACCTTAGTGAGGTTCTAGATGAGGTGATGTAATAAACATGGTTGACATGCTGACAGAAGCCTGATCCTTACAGTATTCAGCCTCTGTATGGGAGCTCATGCAAGATCATTAGAAATTGTATCGGGGCATCTGAGAAGCTTTACCACATCCCAATCCCACATAAAGGACCCCAGGCCAGTACAACTCACCAACAACAGCAGTGTTATTAGAATCGACTTGTATATATAAAAAGCCTTCAAAACACAGGAAAGGTCTAATAAGGTTTATGGTTTGCAGGCTGAGAAAATCAAAGCAATTTGTGTGTGTGTTTCTTAGTTGAAACCACCTTATGTAATTTTTTAATCACTCATAAACATTTAATAAAATAAAAGATCAACTCAAGAAGTCAGGAAAGGAATGAGAAATAAAACAGGATAAAGAAATAAAGGATACAAGATACGAAAACACAGGAATATACATAGAAAACATTTTGAAAGGTGAGCCTTGAGACATAAAAAATAAAATACGATGGTACCTAGGCTTATGATCCAAATTAAACTGCAAAAATGTGGTGATATTTTATTTGTGCTGAAATGTGGTGATAATTTATTTGTGCTTTAATAAACAAAGCTTGCCTGGAAATCAGAGGAAAAAGGCCAGCCATTTTAAGCAAACAAAGAAGTCAGGCAACGGTAGCACAAGCCCTTAATCCTACCACTTGGCAGGCAGGGATCTGTCCGGATCTCTGTGAGTTCAAGGCTATACTGGAAACAGAGCCAGGTGTGGTGGCACACGCCTTAAATTCCAACACTAATTAACCATGGAGGTCTGGAGGTCTGTACAGACAGACAGGAAGTGACAGAGCTGGGCAGGAAGAGGAAGTGATGTAGCTAGACAGAGAGCAAATCAGATGGCTGAGCAGGAAGGCATATAGATGTGGGTAGACAGGAAGTCACTCACATTTGGAAGCTGCCAAGTTTGTGAGGTAAGGTTCGCTGTGGCTTTCCCTATTTCCCTGATCTCTCTCAGGCTTTCACCCTTATATTTGGCTCCGTGATTTTTATTTAATAAGACATGAATTTAGAAATTCATCTACACATAAGAATGGGGAAACCCCACAAATCTTAAAGATAAGCTGTAGTTTTAAAAATATGTGGGCTGGCAAGATGGCTGAGTAGGTCAGGGCACCTGCCACCAAGCCTGATGACCAGAGCTGGACCCAGGACCCACCTGGTGGAGGATGAGAACCAACCCCCACAGACTATCCTCTGACTTCCACATCCATGCAATGGCATACATACCCCTACCACCCCCACCACGTGCACAGTAAGTAAATGCTTTTAAAAAGAATACTCTATGCTTGATACCATGTTAATAAAGCTTAAAGGTGGCAGATTTCCTAAAAAAAAAAAAAATTCATGTTAAATAAAAAACTGGATGAGAAAATCATTACATAGAAAGATTTTAGGAACAGGTATGATGATACATACCTGTAAATGAAGCATGATGCAGGCTGAGGAAGGAGGATCGTGGTTCAAGACCATGGTGGGCTAACTAGTGAGATCCTATCTCCAAAAATGGGGGGAAACTTCAAGAGATGGCTCCGTCAGTGAAGTGGTGAGGGCCTAAGTTCTGGATTCCCCGTGCTTACAGCTTGTGAGTACAGAGGTAGGGAGGCAGGGACAGGATGGTCCCCAAGGCTCACTGGCCAGCCAGCCTAGCCTACTGGCAGTGATGGCACACACCTTTAATCCCAGCACTCTGGAGGCAGAGGCAGGTGGATCTCTGTGAGTTTGAGGCCAGCCTGGGCTACAGAGCAAGATCCAGGACAGCCAGGAATACACAGAGAAAGCCTGTCTCAAAAAACCAAAACAAACAAACAAACAAAAAATCAAATGCAACAGGGATCAAAGAACAAGCCCCACGGCTGTCCTCCGGCTTCCACATACATGTGGCTCAAGTGTGCCTGCAAACACATGAGCTTACACACACACACACACACACACACACACACACACACACACACACACACAGGAGCTTCCCTAAAGCCAGCAATGACAAGCTGAAAATGTAAGTTGGCAGTGGCAGCCAACTCTGCGAAAGCTCTAAGAAAGACTCAATGAGAACCACGGAGACGCTACAAAAAGAAAGACTGTGAGAGAATAGGACTGTGCATGGCTGAAGGCTGCCATGGTGGAAGGAAAGGCCATGGGTCTCTCCAAGGGACCGTGTGATCACTTACCATCACAGTTTGTTTTAGGAGATGCTTCAACATCTGCGAAAATTTGCCTTCCATTACACACACACACACACACACACACACACACACACACACACACACACGAGGAGAGACCGATCGGAAAAAGAATGCTCTATGGGAGGACAACCGTGCGTTATGAACTGTTGAAAGCACAGATCAAAACTGACATGGCAAAGCACAGACATGGAGCGAGAGAAGACAAAGCTCACAGGTACACCTGGCTCCAGCTGTGAGGGGGAATTAAAATTAAACAAAGGACCTGAGAGCAACGGGTTCAACACTGGGCACAAGTACACTGAACCCTTATGTCCGAGGCCATTCATCCAAACTCAGAGCATAACCTGGGTGAGAGGAATTGAGCTGCGTGAAATTATAGATGGACATTTATCCATTTGGTTCACCCCAGTGAACCAAAGAAATTCTAGAGACAAAAACAGAAGCAGCCTTCTCCTGTGTTGGATTTCACAAACATTTTGAGTATTTATGCATCCCAAACATCATGAATAAAATCCACAGGAAAATATCAACAGGACAAAAAGTACTTGTAAGACTATTGCAAAGTTACTATGAGGAAAACAAAATAAATTCACACCATTATGAGGAAAAGGCATTCCTCCTAAGACACAGATATTGAAGGACTGGATAGCTGATTTACAAAGGAAATATCAGACAGAGAAACATAAGTAAATTCTCCAACTTCACTCAAAACCACATCAAAAAGAGCAAATTAAAACAAGGTATAAATTTGTCTATGTGTGTGCATATGTTCTGCTCATGTGTGTGCATGTGCATGAGTGTGTGGCTACACAACTGTATGTGAAGGTCAGAGGTCAATGTCCAGTGTCCCCTTCAATTGCTTTCCACTTTATTTTTAATTTTTTAACCTTTACTTACTTAAGGGGGGTTGGGTTGCATGTGTGCCACGGCATGTGTGTAAATGTCAGAGGGCAACGTGCAGGAGTCAGGTCCCTCCTTCTGCCAGGTGGGTTCTGGAGGTCAAACTCAGATGGTCAAGTCTGGCAGCAACCCTTTACCTGCTGAGCTGTAGCCAGCCCGCATCCTTGTGTTTTTGAGCCAGGGTCTCTCACTAGCCCCACCCAGTGGTCTCCGGAAAGCTGGGGTTACAGGCAACTGTCTTTTTACATGGGTGCTGGAGTCAAACCAAGTGCAGAGCAAGCACTTCACCAACTGAGCCAGCTGCACAGTAAGTTTTACCTTACGAACTGGCAATGCTTTCGTTTGCTTCTGTTTTACAGTTGTAGTCTAGAGCTCAAACATATAAACACCTTTTTTCTGTGTAATAACAAAAGCCTTACAATGGCTCCTGTTAATGAAGTGACAGTTCAGTGGGCAAAAGCACTTCCCATGAAAACTTGATTTTAATTTGATCACCAGAATCTGTATTAAAAACCCAGATGTTGGGACTGGACAAATGGTTCAATGGCTAAGAGCACTTGCTGCTCTTCCAGAGGACCCAGGTTCAGTTCCCAGGACCCATAACAGGCTGCACACAACACCTGCCACAGGGGATCCAGTGCCCTCTTCTGGCCTCTATGGGCACTGAATGTAAGTGGTGCTTATATACTCAGGCATACACACATACACAGAAAACAAACAAACATGTCATTGAAATAAAACTCTGGACATGATGGTGTACATCTGCAATCCCAGTATCCTTCCAATGAGATGAGTACTATAGATAGAAGAATCAGCCAGAAGCTCCTGGACCAGCTGGCCTTGAGTATGCAGCATGGAGAAGCAGCAGGAAAGACCCTCCCTCAACAAGATGGAAGGAGAGAAGCGACCCCTGGAAGTGTTCTTCTGACTTGTACACACACAGAGACACAGACTCACACAGTGAAGGACCTCACTTCATAAGCTAACTGATCTCATTCTAGACATTTTCTCATCGGAAATAACCAGAGATGTTCAAAGTTGATACATGTTCAAGGAAGTCCACCATGGCATTCATAACACAGGAAACTCCTGAGAGAATTAAATGCTGAACAAATAGAGTACTTGTGTGACTTACATAAACCGTGGAGTCTTTACTGATGGAAATTCGAAGTACACATATCTATATGAGACATAAACCTTTGATGGGTTGTGAACACATGCTCTGAGGACTTGAAGATGGTGAGCATCACACTCACAGCATGTGGACCAGGGATGGAGGCAGCTCTCAGCTCTCCAATGAGACACTCAACCATCTCAGTTTAAAATCAACCAGAGACATGGAACTCTATCCTCAGGGTCTTGTGGCTGACTTGTCCCTTGTTTTTGGTTGTTTATTTATCTATCTATTTATTTATTCCTAGTTTTCCTAAGTGAAAAAAATATTGCTGCATTCAGAGAAGCCATATAGAGTAGGTGGAATAGACTCTGGAGTCAGTCTTCAAGGTAGAGTCAATTTCTTATCCTCTGTGAGCTTTGGCTTACTTATTCTTTAAAAAGGGCTGAGACAGTTCTACATGGCTGTGCCCGAATATGTGCACAGTATTATAGATCATTTGGCACAGTGCTCAGGTCGTGGAGATACCATTGTGTAGTTTGTGGCAGTATCCAGTCTTTTCCAATTCTATGAGGAGATCTGTGAACCTCACTGGGGGTGGGGGTGGGAGGGGAGAGAGAATGCTTTCATGTGTAGATACATGTGGAGCCCAGACATCAGTCTCGCATGTGGTTCCCTCAGGCACTGTCCACTTTGAGACAGGGTCTCACACTGCTCTGCTGCTCTAGAATTCACTAAGTAGGCTAGACTGGCTAGCCAGTGAGCTTCAGGGCTCCTCCTCTCTCTACCCTCCAAGCACATTCCGGCATTATAAGCACATTCCACACCTGGGTTCTGGAAATGGAACTCAGGTAGTCATGCTTGCATGGCAAACACTTTACCAACTGAGTTATCTTCCCAGCCCTTCCCTGGGGATTTCTAGTTTCCTCTTGGGAATTAGCTTCAAAGTACCCAATATAGAAGATGATTCTCCCTTTATGGTGTGAGAAATCAATGCAGAGCTGAGGGAACAGGACACAGCAGAAATTATCAACATAGAGTCCCCAGGGAGAGGCTATGGCCTTACTTCCTATTTATCAAAGCCTTAATAATAAATTGAATCGATAATTCAAAAATATTAACTATAGGTAGATGTTAGAGGTGGACAATACATAGATAGATAGATGTTATTTTGATTTTAAAACTTTTAAGGTAGTATTAACTCAAGGCTTATTTCATTGCCAGATGAAAGTAGAAGTCTCCAAAGACTGTAGGTACAAAGTATTAAACAGTCTTTTTATTCATAACACACACACACACACACACACACACACACACACACACACACACACACACCACCTGCCAAGCTGGAGACCTTCATGTCTTAGGATTCTGGCATCCTGAGAAGTATAAGCAGCATAACCAGATAAGGTAGCTCATAATTGTCATCCCTGAACTTGTGAGTCTGAGACTTAGAAGTCTAAGGCAGGAGGATTGCCACAAGTTTACTGGAAGCCTGGAATATATAGTGATTTCAAGGCCAGCCTGGGATACAGAGTGCTTTGTAAGCAAATAAAGGAGGTTGGAGAGGTGGTTCAGCAGTTAAGAGCACTTGCTGCTCTTCCAAAGGACCCAAATTCCATTCACAGCACCCACCTGGAACCTCATCACTATCTGTAATTCCAGTTCCAGGCGATATGATGCCCTCTTCTGGCCGCCATGAGCACTGCATGGCAGGTGGTACTCAGTCATGAAGGTAAATCATCCATACTAATAAAATGAAATAAAATAAAGACAGGAGGAAAGTGGGGAGGAGGAGAAAAGCAGCAGATAGCACAAAGCCTTTAGCAGAGACTCTCTGAATACTGTTTAGTCAGGCCAGGTCCAAAGAAGCAACTGATATAGAAGCCAGATAACCTAAGGGAGCATGGGCTGCTGACAACCAACTGGCTAACACAGGACCTAAATGTCGTTCAGCATGCAAGGAATGAAGACTTTCCAGCTAGGTGAACTAGATCTAGAGGAAGACAAGCTGGGCAATGAAAATGGGCTCCATCAAGGGGGTTGGGGCTGGGCTAAGGCTGTGAGTGGTATCACCCTTGTCTAGCCCGAGTGAGCCCCTGCACCCAAACAAAACAAACCATGAAGGCAGTTGGCACCCCGCCCCAGTGAAGGACTCCCCGCATTTACCCAGCCTGCTGACCAGCCTTGCACACATTCCAGCAGGACCCTTCCTGGTGACTCATCTGGACCTGAGGCTCTTCTACCAAGGGTGGCCACCTCAGCTTCTAACAATAGTTGTTTTATTTTTAACTTCAAAGCTGCCCCTTGTATCCCAAAACAAAAGAGAATTACAAGAGCAAATGCCTTGTGCCTTTCTGTTTCCAGCCATCCAGGCGAGGCCTGCTGCCTTTCCCCCCTCCTTGGTATTTCACGACATCTAGCAATGTAGAAAGTGACAAATGAGCATGGGTCATGAGGCAGTACCTGGTCAGAGCCCAAGGTCATTAGACGCCATTAGAGGTGGCATTGTGCTGCACGCACTGCAGAGATAATGCTGCCCCATGGGTCACCTGGAAATGCTTCCTACTTGAAGCCTGGCCCCCAGCTTTCACATACCACCAGGGCTTCGGAGGCTAGACGACGCCCCGAGCCAGCCCAGCGTGAGCTACCGAGGGCTGCCATCAGCCCAGTCTGAAGTGGGGGGAGGTCTTTGCGTATGCAAAAGATAAATGATCCTAAATGAGACATAATTATGTGCTATAAAGGTGAATTCAAGGAATTAAACAAATGATGATTTGATAGTATGAGAAAAAGATACACTGTGCCAAAAAAAAAGGCCACATCAGAATCAGCAGCAGCAAGTGACAGCAAAATGAAGCTGTTGGACAAATGGCCTTAATGACAGGCACAATGACTCTGAATTCTAGTCCCTACCTCTCACAAGCTGAGTAAACATGGGCGAATTATTTAGCACACTGAGCCTGCGTTGTTTAAATGTGTAGAACATTAATAGTATTAGCACAAAGAGTTACAGAGCCAATTTAGTTGTGCGTACACTCAGTGTATAATTATTGTGCTTTCAGGTGTACCAAAGTCTAATTCCAAACACTAGAGACACACGAGTGAAAGACTAGGCACACCCTTGCTTACAAAGACTGCTAAGCTTCTCTCAAATGAATGGAGACAAACAAGTACCGTACACGCAGTAAGGAAAGATGCAACCAGTAGAAAGGGTTATAAGGATGGAAGTGGGCAGAGGGTGATGTTAGAGTAAGACCAAGATCCTGTGGCAGGAACATGCGTCCGTTAAGTGGGATACTCAAACAGACTATCTCAGGACCCAGGAAGGCATGAGCTTCAGGTGGTGGTGGTGCTGACGTCCTGATGCTGCTGGTGGTGATGCTGACTGAGGGGATGATGATGGTAAGGGTGCTGATAATGATAGTGGAAATGGTGGTGGTGATGATGCTGACGGAGGGGACGTTGATGGTAGTGGTGCTGATAATGATAGTAGTAATGATGGTGGTGGTGGTGCTGGTGCTGGTGGAAATGGTGGTGGTGATGCTGATGGACCCATCATGATAACCCAACAAGCCAATAGTACAAGAGAATGGGAAGAGGCGTGGCCCATAATGACTAGAGCAGTGAGTGACACGATCTGTACTGAGCCCATGAAGCACTGATTAGGACCCTAATTTTCATTTATTAAAGCTCGCAGCTCTATTTTTAGATACAGCCTTCAATCTACCATCATTCAAGAAAAGCTTCTCTCCAAATATTCTATTTCAGGAATGAACGTAATTTTTTTTTAAAGATAAAAATATTCTGCATGCATGAGTTCCTTTCTATCCAGCCATCTTTCTCTTGGTTTGCAGCTTGCCAGCAGAGTGCATGTGAGATTTTAGAGACTTTCTGTGCAGGGCACTTAGAAATCACATACGAACACCGAAAAGGCAGAAATAGCTGGTGGTTTTCATTTCTATAGATACTCGTAAAACAGAGGGATATGAATTTTAATGGAAGTCTCTCTAAGTTTGCAGCCTTTTCTTACCTGTCTCGGGGTGAAAAATGAGTTGTTTAGTTGCATGTATGTATATTCACAGCATAAAAGTTCTTTGTGTGTGTGTGTGTGTGTGTGTGTGTGTGTGTGTGTGTGTGTGTGTGTGTGTGTGTGTAGCTTACTTCCTCGTGGCTTAATATCTGCTTCCTGAGATTTCTCTGAATTACTAGTTACAGATTATTCATTGCTGGTATTGTATTCTATGATTTGCTTGCGTATCATAATTTATTTTAATATGTTTCCTTATTGATTTTGTATGTATATAGGTGGATGCATGCATGCCAAAGCACCGGGGACAAGTTGTGGTAACCAGTTCTCTCCTTTAGCCACATGGGGCGTGGGGACAGAGGCAGGTCTGGGGCTTGGTAGCAAGTGACCGAGGGCCACATAATTGGTTCACTTTTGTCCACTTTGCTAAGCATTCAGGCGACTTGGGTCTCAATTTTTAAATCATTAACACAGGTAATACTGTGATGAACACCTTACATGTCTTCTAGCACACAATGCACGATGATTTTTCAAAGGATAAACCTATAAGGAAAATTATATAATCAAAGTGCAATTGTGCGCATTTATTTTTTTCTGGATAATATCCATTTTCCTAAATGATTGCACCAAGTAATATTTTTCCTACCAGCAAGGAGACATAAAAAGCCACTTTTCTTCTTTCTTGAATTATTGTTTTAAGTGTTGGTCTGTTTTGGATTTTTGAGACAGGGTCTCACTATGTAGCCCAGGCCTCCTGCCTCTGCCTTACAAATACTGGATTACAGGTGTGGACCACCACTCCTGTACCATGCCCAGGATCATGGGGATCGTTTTTCAAATAGAGATCTTCTTATTTTCTGAGAATTTCAGATCCCAAATAACTCAAGTGCCAGTTGGGCCAATAGTTGAGTCCATTCCTGGTGCAAACAGATGGGGGGGGGCAGGAATAGTAACACACAGGGCTATCTTCCAAGGGAGAGATGCATAGCCTGTTTTCTGCCCAGGAGGCTGGAAGCAGATGTGATTAATAGCCTGGTGACCTTTGCACTATCTCTGTGGCCAGGCCACACCGGATCCTCCCCCAGCCTGTTTGTCTCAGTCCCTCTGTAAGCCCATCTTTATGGACGATGTCACTATACTTTATAATGAGTTTCAATGTAGTCATGTCTTAAGCTTGTTGTGCATATGGGATTGAGTTCACTATTACTAGGAAACTTTTCCCCCCAAAATTGTGCTGTGCTTAAATATGCCTAAAATAAAGTGCTGGAGCTCACATGCTTGAAGTTTGAAGCAACACCAGCTACTGAGTCGTGTTGAACTGAACTGCCTTCTTGCTTCTCCTGGATCAACGTTCTGCTGGCGATAGTGTTTGCAGAGACCCTGCAAATTCAAAATTAGTCCTTGCAAATGAGTTCCCAGAGCTCACTGGCCAGCCAGGCCAGCCAAATGGTGAGTGCTGGGTTCATTATCAAGTGCAGAGAACAAGTGCAGAGGTCACCTGACATGAACCCATGGCCTCCACATCACACGGGCCATGTATGCATTCACTTGTGCACCCACACGCATGTGAGCACATTCGTATATAACACGTGCACAAATGCATCCCTTAGTCACTCCAGGCCAGGGAAAATTAATCTCTGTTGATTTTCTAGCGTATGAGAATGAGCTGAAAGCAGACAACATCATCACATCACGAGGAGAAGATATAATCACACACTGTTGGCTGTAGGAGGAAGATGAAGCCGTTTCAAGTAAAAGAACCATGTGGACAAAGTTCTGTGGGGCTCCCTGGACTGATCGGAACAATGCAAGCACGGTCTAAGCATTCCCCAACCTTCCGCTCTTACTCCTTTCATAGCGTTTTTCTGACTGGACTTGCCAGATACTAACCATGTGTACACGGGAAGGGGGGACGGCTCCACGGGTGAGAGGGCTTGCGGAGCAAAACACCCTCCAGCATCCACATAAGAAGTCAGATGGGACCCTCCACAGACTTGTAATCTTGGAACCCTAACACTTGAGGGGGTACTGCGGCTTGTGGGGCCACCAGCTGAGGTCCAGGTTCAATGAGAAACTATGTCTCCAGGGAATAAGGTTCAGAGTGAAAGAGCAGGACACCTGTATCCTTCTCTGGCTTCTGTGAACCTACAAAAACACCTGAGCTTATACCACACACACACCCCATAAATCACAACACATACACCACACACATACACAATATACAAACACACACACACCATTTACACTAAACCAAAACATATACATACACCATATACACATCACGTATACATACAACACGTACCCCACCATGTACACACACGAGAGAAAGAGAGAGAGAGGAGAGAGAGAAACCACATGCACCAAACACAAATTTTTTAAAGTTTAATTAAAAAAAAAAGAAATGTTATGTTTGTGGAGACTAGAGAAAAAGAATTAAATTCACTAAAAAACATTTTACTTTTAGTGGATTGAACGTTATCTCCTAATAAAGCAATTACTAAAAATATAGCAGCTAAGAAAAATAAGCCAGTCTGAAATGATGCAACTGTTCGATTCACACTAATTTATTTATAGTCATTTACTCTGTGTGTGCTCATACACAAACGTGTAGGTCAGAGGGTAGTCTGCAGGAGTGGGTTCTCTCCTCCACCACGAGGATTCCAGCCATCACCCTAAGAACAAGCACCTTTGCCTTCCTTCAGCCATGTCTCAGGCCACGACTTGATTCACTCTATATAATTTCATCGATGCAGAAAGTTGAACAGTACTAGCCAGGGACTGGGCACAGTATAGAATGCATAATTGTTATCTAAAAATATAGTTTGATTTTGCAGAATAAAAATAGTTCTTGTCCTGCTCTCTTTTCCTGTGGCTTTGATACAACACCCTGACATAAGCAACTTAAGCGAGAGAGGGTTTGTCGGGCTCACAGCTCAAGGTAGAGTCCACCGTGGCTGGGGATCCCTGGCAGCTGGAGCAGGAAGGAGCTGGCCACATCAGATCCACAGTCAGGAAGCAGAGGGCAATGAAAGACTGGACTCAACTCACTGTCTCCTTTGTATGCATCCACGTTTCCAGCCCAGGGAATGGTGCCACCCACAGTGGAAGGGTTTACCCTTTATTGATTAACCTCATGGAGGGAATGCCCCACAGGCATGAATGACGTCCATCTCCCACGTGAGTCCAGATCTCATAAAGTTGAGATATGGGATCAGCCATTGTGGTTCTGGAGGTGGTGGTGGTGGTGGTGGTGGTGGTGGTGGTGGTGGTGGTGGTGGTTGGTGGTGGTGATAGCTGCACAGAAGTCTAGATGCCTTTACACCTCTGAGCAGTTTAATGACAGACACAATGGTAAACTCCATGGTATTTATACGCCATCCGAAATCGGAAGTCACTGTTTGTGTGTGTATGAAGTCACTCTCAGGCAGGGACCTTCCTTCACATCCTGTGGATTTTGCACCACAGTTTCAGTGAGGCAGAGTTTTTATTTTTATAACAATACTGACACACTTTATTTTCATAACAATACAAACGCTTTAACAGTCTATGTAGTGGGTGAGACTACAAAAGTCAGGAAAGCCGAAAGCTACTGCTCACATGGTGACCTTGACAAGAAGACTTTAGGAAAACAGGAGCTTAAATTTAACACAATCTGCCACAAATTCAGAACACGCTACTACAGTATACCCTAGGGGACTGCGGCACATTCACCATTTAACTTTAAGTCCTGAATTTTTTGACTCCTGTAATATTTAAATTCCCATCACACTGGGACTGCCAACTCCACTTCTGCTGCTGATCACAGAGCTCATCTCTTATCATCTGGCAAAATCTCTCCCATGAAATACTTGCTTTCTGAACAGCCCGAGGTGCCGGGGACACTTTTAAAAACGTTAAACAATAAAAACTGTCAACGATGACTGGAAATGGAAAACCAGCCAAGTCTCTGATGCTGTCTTTTATGCCTGGAACAACCTTCCCACACCCACTCCTACATCCAGCGCGCAAGCTCCCTCTCTCCTTTCATGGTTCACCTTAAGTCACTTCTCAGTGACTCTATCACGAGGGCAGTGGTGGGGCAGCCGGAGGGAAACAGAGTACTCCCCACCTCACGCCCAGAGCAAGGCTTGGGGGGCCATTTGTGACCGGGGCCCCAATTACTAATTCACTCCACAGCATTTCCATCCTGCTCAGTGAGCTAGTCGTCCTCTCCAGTGCATACCTATGTATTAACCTGTATCTGCTGTTTCCATCTTCAGACCGAATCCTCAGCGGTTCAGGGATGACTGACTCCAGTGAATGGGCTAGGGGCTTAGGGACCGCACTGAGTCAGCCAGGCCAAGCGTGATTCACAGTGTTCCTGCTGAGAAACCTCTTCTTGGAGAGGCAAGGGGTTTGTCAGAGAGAACACTCAGCAATCCTTGCCGCCAGCACACGTAATTCAGCAAATATTTACCAAAGACCTACTAAATGCCAGGCAGGCATAATGCCAGACATTGGGGACAAAAATATGCCTAAGACATGGACCCAGGGAAGAAACAGTTGGGGCTGCCTATAGCAACCACATTCTCCAGGAGTCATCAGAACGCTACTAGGGGGTAAAAATAGCAGCTTTCCCCTCAAAAAGAAAAAAAAAAAAAAAAAAAACTTGCAGAGTACACATACGTCAGCCAGCTCCGGAGAAGCATTACACACTGGAAGGGCAGATTTGCAATAAGCCCTGGTGTCATCTTTGGAGACGGTCCTCTTCAGAACTTCAGTCATCACACACTCCAGCCATATAAATGTCCCAGTATCCCCGGAGAAACAAAGATCAACTGGAACTGACCCATGGGAACTTGGAGTTCCACGTGAACATCTGCGTGTAAGCCTCGTGGACCTACCACCACACACCTGGAGCTCACCCATACACTAGGCTCCACAAATCTTGCCAGAGGCAACTCTCATTCGCAGAGGTTACTTCGGTGCCTAGCACAATGCTCGGCACAGAAGAAGCAGTTAAAAACATTTTTTTTTTTTATCACTAGAATCATGCTTTAGCCACCAGTGTATGAGAGCAAAATTAAGGGGTGAAGCGTCTCTTACAGCTCATCCTGAAGACTGAAGAACCAATTGCATACATAATGAACCAATATTTGCAGCAACTGTTACAAGTCACATTCTGAGAATACAAAACCCTAATTCCCGGTGCCTCGGAATGTGACCATGCAGACCCCTTTTGGGATCTGGGAAAGACAAGCTCCAACCCCTTGTTCCACGGAGACTAGAACCCTAGGTGTTCGAATATTTTCAGTAAAATGACATAGGATTGCGTAGAATCTAAACACACCCTCCCATGGACTTTAAGCCACCTCTCAATGACGTATCATATCTAAGACAATGTAAACACTGTGTAAATTGCTGTTACATTGTATTGCTGAAGGAATAATTGCATGAATGCAGCTTGCAGTGTTTATCACGGATGTTTTTGTGTAAGGTGTATGTAGTCACATGTGTATGCATGTGTGTGCGCGTGAGTGTGGTGGCCCAATGCGGAAGTCGGCTTATCTTCCTCAATTACTCTTCACCATATATACTGAGGTAGCATCTCTTGCCAAGCCCAGGATTCACCATTTTGGCTGTTCTGGCTAGCCACTTGGAAAGGGGATTATTCACTAGGAGTAGAGACAGGCCGGGCCCATCTAGTTTTGACATGGGTTCTGAGGATCTCAACTGGAGTCATCCTGCTTCTGTGACAGGTGCTTTACCAACCAAGACTTCTCCCCAAACCACAGACATTTTCAACCAAATATTTCTAACCTCTAGGCTGGAGAGCTGGCTCAATAGTTAAGAGCACTCCCTGCTCTCTCAGAAGACTCATGTTCAATTCCCAGCACCTACAGGCAGCTTATAACTGTCTGTAACTCCATTTGGGTATGGGGGGATCTGGCACCTCTTCTGACTTCTGTGGATTCCTGCACACACATGTTATATGTACAAAGACTCAGACACAAGCACACAAACATGTAAAATAAATACTATTTTTTTTTTTTTTTTTTGGTTTTTCGAGACAGGGTTTCTCTGTGTAGCTTTGCGCCTTTCCTGGAACTCACTTGGTAGCCCAGGCTGGCCTCAAACTCACAGAGATCCGCCTGGCTCTGCCTCCCAAGTGCTGGGATTAAAGGCGTGCGCCACCACCGCCCGGCAATAAATACTATTTTTAAAAAATGGTTTAAAAAATATTTTCAAACCTCACTTGATTGAATCAGCACATGCAGAACCAAAAGATACAGAATGGCAATCATATCTATAGGACCTTTCAGGAGGAGGTGAAGGTAAACTGAGGTCATGTGGGCGGTCCTTGACTCAGTATGACTGGTGTCCCTGAATGACCAGACGAGGGCGAAAACACTGGAGAAGATGGCATAAGGACCCAAGAAGAATTCAGTCCCCAAGTCAGAAAGAAATATTCCCCAAAGAACCTGGTTCTGCTGACCTTTGACCTCAGACACCTCACCTATACAATCACAGGAACAAATACCTCTCTTTCCAGCCATCTTCTGGGGCATCTTGTTACGGCAGCTCTAGAAAACTGACTCAGACAGTCAGTCCTTGTTGAGGATTGAGGTCTGGCCCAGAACAGGCTCATTTGAGAAATTGAGAGTGGACCATCAGAGAGTGGGTAGAGGAAGAGTGGGGAGACATCTTCCCACTTCTGGTTCAAATTTGATGTCTTGGTCAAACCTGTTCTTAATTTCTCTGTACCTGTTTTCTCCTTTCATTGCAGACATTTGGATCATAAGGACTCGAGGGACCGGGTGACCTGCAGCTTTACATCATTCTATATAATGACCTCACAGTTTCCTTGTCGAATGGTGGTGGGAAGCGGCTGCTTTTCTCTGGCTACAGTGAGTCATCACAGGAGGTTCCCCAGACTTCCCATGAATATCCTACCAAAGACATCCTACCAAAGACAGGATCTACCACATGGGCACAGGCCCCACCCCACCACTCAGCTCCACGAGACAGACTGTCATGGCGCAGAGGGTCCACACCTTGAGAGCAGCAATCTGAAGCAGGGTAAAGAACAAGCATGAACAATACTGGCAGTCGATTCCATGTGTTGTGTGAAGTCAGCCAGAAAGGGGCTCTCCAGAGTCCAGCAAACAGGAATGACCACCACCACACATCAGACACCTGCATGAATTTTCCCTCTAGTGATATCAGCACTAAAGATTACAAAACCTTCCACATCAGCCCAAGTGAAGATAAAGCAAGAACACACTCCTCGTTCATCCTCTGTAGAGATGCACAGTGGACTACATCCAGGCCTCATCGGTCTGGAAATTGTCTATGTGAACGGAAGCATTCATGATCATACATTGTAATCTCAAAAATAAAAGAAACAATTTAAAAAAGTTACAATGAGAAAGCTTCCCAAGAGTCTCTCTCCTCTCTCCTCTCTCCTCTCTCCTCTCTCCTCTCTCCTCTCTCCTCTCTCCTCTCTCCTCTCTCCTCTCTCCTCTCTCCTCTCTCCTCTCTCCTCTCTCCTCTCTCCTCTCTCCTCTCTCTCTCTCTCTCTCTCTCTCTCTCTCTCTCTCTCTCTCTCTCTCTCTCTCTCTCTCTCTCTCTCTCTCTCTCTCTCTCTCCCCTGTGTGTGTATCATACTTCTTCCTCCCAATTTGTCCCCTAGACTCCATATGGACTGAATGACAAAATGGCATGGCATGTATTGTATGTTCACTCTTTATCTCCCTCTCTCTACTTCTGTATGTGTGTGTGTGTATCACTGCCATCTTGTGTGTGTGTGTGTGTGTGTGTGTGTGTGTGTGTGTGTGTGTGTGTGTGTGTGTGTGTGATTCTATCTTCTAGGTCATATCCTCACAGACAGGATCATGGAGCTAGAATGGCTTTTAGAAAACACCTCCAGGAAAGCATCACTCATCCACTGGCATTCTTCCATCCTCATGCTGAAAGTCCTCAGCCCTTCTTCATGTGCTGACTCTCTTACCAGACATCCCAGACAAGCAGGGAGGACCCGCTTGCACTCCACTGAGAGGCTGATATAAACCACATTGTTGCTATGATTGCACCAGTAGTCCATTCACCAGGGACCCCCAACAACAGAGTCACATTCCCTTAGGAAACCCAAGGGCCCGAGTGAGTGGATGAGTGTAGAGTGCACGTACATGTACAGCCACATGCTGCCATACTCAGTGAGTTGATTCTCAATGGCACTGTTTGTGGGAAAGCTAAGATACACGATCCCTTCTATGCAAAAGATGTCAGCAGAGCATATTGGTGTAGAGAACTCAGTTCTGCAAGGTCCATGCAAAACAGGTCCACACAGAACAGATACTGTCCACTCAGCCGTGACTCCACACGGGAGAAAAATAAGCCATGTCTTCCCTCCCCAACCTTGACATAAAAATAATGTGTTCTTTAAAAATGAAGTTCTTAGGCTGTAAATGAACAAGTTAAGAAGCCACAGAATCATAAACACTTGAATATGAAGTAAGGAGATAATGATACTTGTCAGCAGTTATTAAGAAATGGCAATAAAAGGGGCCTGTTCACAGAGAGAATGATTCTAATACAAAATGGTCAGATTGATACTTCGAAGGCTGGCTATTAATAGAAAGAATCTTAGAGAGGTTTCATTATGTAAATGGCTCGTACGTCTGCCAGAAATGTACCCATAATCATTTGCATTTCTGCTGTAGCAGAAATTTCAAGGTATCACACACACATTGGACTGTGAGGCTGCACCATAGTCTTTATCACACAGTGAGAAGGCTTACTCCTGTTCTTAGTTGATCATAAAAAGAAGTCATTAGGTGCTTGTGTGTGCCGGGCACAGTGCTGGCTATTTTCAACACAGCAGTCCATTATAGCAGGATTATTCTCCACATTGCACCACTGAGATCTCAGAGGGGGAAATCAACTTGCCCAGGATCTTACACACCATAAGTAGCAGAGGCTGGATTTGAATTCATGTCTGATTGACACCAAGCCCACACGTCTTCTCACTGGGGCATTAATCCAGTGGCCTAGTGCCCTGAACATAATGCTTTAGACAGCCAGTAGTGATCTTAGAAGTAGGAATGGGTTTAGAAAAATGGGAACTTTGAGTTATCCATGGGCACAAATCTTAATGTCAAATGATATCACTTGGATATTAAGTGCCAAACTTTGATCAGCACTTAATCTGTTGCAAGGAACTTACATCATATGGACGTCACGAGTCTAAATCCTATCACCCTCCCATGATAGAGTCTGAGTGATCCAATCCATTTGAAGTCTCATGCACATTTAAGTTCTCTCTCTCTCTCTCTCTCTCTCTCTCTCTCTCTCTCTCTCTCTCTCTCTCTCTCTCTCTCTCTCTCTGTGGTGTGTGTGTGTGTGTGTGTGTGTGTGTGTGTGTGTGTGTGTGTGTGTGTGTGTGTGATGTACCAGAGTGTGACAGTGTAGGTAGAGGTCAGAACAACTCAAGCATCACCCCCCAGGCTTCCTCTTCTGGCTTCCTCCCCAGCCTGGAGTGCTCTGAATAGGCTATTTTGGGTACCCAGCCACAAGCCCCCCAAATCCACCTGTCTCCACCCCTCCCAGCACTGGAGTTACAAGCACATGCCCCCACATGGGTTGAACTCAGGTCCTCACACATCTAGCATCATACATCATAGCAAGCACTCTCCAGAGCTGTCTCCCAGCCCCAACTCACCCATTTCTAAAGTCTCCAGGACACTTGCCTCACCCCTTCTCCTTCAGGGCTTCAATTTCGTTACCCACATTTCTCCAGGACTCTCCTTTCTTTAGTTTTAAGCGGTTGAAGTCAACGTCCCTAAATCCCAAGGTGATTTCAAACCTCTCACCCAGCCACAGAGCATCCCCAGAATGGCTAGCCAATAACCGTTCTGTTTCAGGTTCCCTACATCATATGCTCCACTCCATTACATCCTTGAGATTAATGTCCAGGTAAACTACCAGTCGAGCATCTGAAGGACCATAAGAAAGCCAAGATTGGCTCCTGGTTCCAGGCCCATGCTTGAAAATGAACACGGGCTTCACTGTATCTGCCACATAGCTAATGAATGCTCCCAGTGAGAGTCTCTTCCTTTGGTCCCCCACTCTTTTTTATCAATGAAGAATGGCTTATGCACACTACCTCTACTTTCCATTCACTGTTCTTTTCCCACAGAAGTGCCTACCCCTGGCACCACATGCCCCTGGTGTCCCCCGTGCTAAGGGACACCCCAGTGCGGGAGGGACTGAAGCAGTCGGCTCCTCTTAGGGGCTGTTCCCACAGTGGTTCACTGGTAGATAGCACTCCCCAGCAGTTATAAGGACCAATTCTAATAACTGTGTGCACACGTCTGGCAAGTCTGTGATGATATTGTGTCCTAAGACTTAAAGAAAAAGGAAAAGACACATTGCTCGCCAATGTTTTCACTTGAATTTTTTTTTTTTTTTTTGGTTTTTCGAGACAGGGTTTCTCTGTGTAGCTTTGCGCCTTTCCTGGAACTCACTTGGTAGCCCAGGCTGGCCTCGAACTCACAGAGATCCGCCTGGCTCTGCCTCCCGAGTGCTGGGATTAAAGGCGTGCGCCACCACCGCCCGGCCTATTTTTCACTTGAATTTTTATGGACCAGCTTTTCCCCCAGGGACCAAGAACCTATCTTATCTTTCAGGGAACCATGTAGCCCAGCACAGCAGTACTAGATCATGGGGACCCTTAGAATAGGAGTGTCATGTTTGCAGAGGCAGATGAGGCTGCCTCGGTACTTTTACTATTGTGCTCCCAAAGGTGGGGGTGGGGGGACCTTAATAGAGAAAATAACAAAATGTCTTAGTTTGGGTTTTTACTGCTGTGAAAAGACACCACGACCACGACAACCCTTATTACAAAGAAAACATTTAATTGAGGTGGTGGCTGGCTTACAGTTTCAGAGGTTCAGTCCATTACCATCATGATGGGGAGCATGGCGGCGTGCAGGCAGATGTGGGGCTGGCTACATCTTGACCAGAAGGCAGCAGCAAGTCAATTGACTGTCACACCGAGTGGAACTTGAAAAGAAAACCTCAAAGCCCACCTCCTCAGTGACACACTTCCTCCAGCAAGGCCACACCTCCTAATAGTGCCACTCCCTTTGGGGGCCATTTTCTTTCAGACCACTACACAGAACATAAGACTTGCTATGTCAGCATGTTATGTCTAGAATCTCACACATAGCAACTTCTATGGAAACTTCTGAGAATGAGGAATTGTTTGCCAATGTTTTATAGAAAAGCACAGTTTAAAAGTGGAAAATAGGTGATCGATACTCATTTTTGGAATTTTTCACTATCTTCTTTTTTCTTTTCTTTTCTTTTTTTAAACAAGGGCAATTCAGGAGGCTGATATAGGAGGAGTCCAAGCTCAGGGTGTGCCTGGGCTACAAAGTGAGCTGAAAGCTAGCCTGGGCAACTTAGCAAGGCCCTATTTCAAAAAATAAACTGAGGCCTGGGGGTGTAACCACTAGAGAGTTCTATTACACACAGAAAGACCTGGGTTCATTTTGAGTAGAGAACCTCCAGCCGAGAAAAGAGCTCCTCATATTTCCAAAGAGAAATCGAGATGTTCATTCTGTAAGGTTCTCATTTGACAGACTGTAGCTCCAAGATGCTGCCATATTCCAAACAAAGAGCACTAGATATAAAATAATTAGGGCTAGAGAAATAACTCAGCAATTAAGATCACAGGAGGCTTCTGCAGAGGGCTCACAGCTGCTTCCCAGCACCCACACAGCAGTTTACAGTTGTCTGTACCTCCATTCCCGGGGCATCTGCTACCCTCTTCTGGCCTCCTCCGGCACTGCACACATATGGTGCATGTGCACCATCACCCCTCACCCCTCCCAGAGGCACTTTCCTTGTGTGTCACGTGCTGCCACTGCAAGGCAGGGTGTCTGAGAAAGTGCATTTCCCAGGCTATCCAGGAGGGCTGGCACCACAGGGGTCCTCAGCTCTTCCCACTGAGGACAGATCAAGTATCAGGGCTTTAACAGGAAGCCCAGGCACGTGGGTGACAGCTCAGAGGAGGGTGAGAAGCTCCTGTCACTTAGGGAAGGTAACCCAAAGAGAAATGGGCCTCAGGGCAGGCCACTGGCAAGACACTTTATTTACTTTGCAGACTAAGGCATTAAAATGCATCTTCACTTCCTGGTGAGATTTTTCTAAGGTTCCAACTTGCTACTAATTACACCAGTGCCTACATTGGAGCTAAGGAATAATTTGTCACTCTTCCATTTCTATCACCTGGATGTCATCAGAGGCAGGGACATTCCTCACTCTAATGGAACAAACCTGCAGGTGGGGTGTCAGGGGTGGGGGGATGGGGAGGCGGGGGAGGGGTGGGGGGTGGCTGATGGGGGAAGGGGAGGGCAGGGAGGAGTGGGGGATGGGGTGGCTGATGGGGGAGGGGGAGAGGGGAGGTGACTGATGAGGGAGGGGGGAGGTGGCTGGTGGGGAAGGGGGGGGGAGGTGACTGGTATGCAGGAGTTGGGGGGAAGAGGGGGAGGTGATTGACCTGGCTGGAAGAGGAGTGACTCTCAGTGTTTAGTCCTCAGCCTAAACATAGTTCCTGCTCCAAAGGCCCTTTTGACATCTTCCTGCAACTAACTAACTTTCTTTTCTTTTTCCTTTGTGATATTTGTGAAGGAGGGTCTAATGTGGTCCAGGCTGGCCTTGATCTCCTCCCTTCCTCCAGCTGGCTGGGATTACAGGTATGTGAACTATGCCCAGTTTACACTCTGCTGGGACTAGAACCCAAGACTTCATGTATTCTAGACAAGGACTCTTTATTGAGCTGTAGCCTGCCCTGGTTCTTTCTTCTTACAAAAATCACTTTATCCCTTAATCCCATCTAAACCTACCCCATACGGTTCTGGATTCGAGATCATCAGTAGATAGGTCTCTCAATTAACACCAGTTTGGATTTCCCTAAGGTATAAAACTAAATCCTCATAGGCCTCAGGTTAAGCAAATGGCTTCTCTTTTCCAGGCCTCAGTTTCCTCATCTGTAATGGGTTTGGGGGCGGGTGATGAACTGTCATGAGACTAAACATCTCATGTTTAATGGATGTATGTGGGAGACACACACCTTAAGTGCACATGATGTACTCAGCACAGTACACAGATACGCTATAAGCACACAGAAAATGCCTGCTATCAAGAGCTCAGCACAGTACTTGGATATGTAGTTAGCACTCAAAAACTGCCTAGCGCTTTTCTAACCACTGGTATTAACACCACTGCTCTGCCACTTCAGTTCAGATTTCCATTGGTTGCCATCACTTATCATTAAACTCTAGAGACATGGGGCTATTCGAACACACTGCCCAGAAAAGGAGGTCAGTGAGAAGTAAGGAGCGACCTGGCTAAGGTTCAGAGAGTTCAGCCTCAACCCTGGCAGCTGATGACAGCCCTCATTCAGATGTGCAGAGCTCCGGGAAAAACAAATATAACGTGGCTGATTCTTTATGCAGGACCTTGACAAGATAAATGACTATGCCTGAATCCACAAGAGAAGCCAGCTCAACAGGGCTGGCCTCAGAGTGACAGAGACAATCCGGTGCCCCTGGGCTTCCAGAAACATCTGAAAGACACGAGCAGGTATGGAGTGAGTGGGAAACAGGAAAACCAATTAAACATGGAGTAGAGATTCAAAGGTTCTGGAGAAGGAGTTATGGATGGAAAATATGGCTCCTAGGGAAGTGTTTTCAAGCTGCAAGCCACTTCACCAGACTGGGCCTCTCCTAAAAGTCACTGTGTCATAGAGAGAAAGCACACTGAGGCCGAGCCTGCGTGGGTTCTTTAAACAAACAAACAAGGAAGTGTGTATCTAGGGGGATGTGAGCATGTTTGTGTGCATATGTGTGCACATATATGTAGAGCCTTCTACCTTATAGGGGGGTGGGTGGTGTCTCTCATTGGGAGCCAGAACTCATCAATTCAGCTGGGCTGGGTGGCCAGCCATCAAGTCCTAGAGATGCACCTACATCCATCACCCTAGCACTTGGGTTTATGGGCATGTGTCACCATTCCTGGATTGTTTAAGAGGGTGTTGGGAATCAAACTCATGCCTTCATGCTTGCATGGCAATACTTTGCCATCTCATCCATCTCCCCAGCCCCACCTTGGGTTCTAGGCCACCCACACACTCACCACAGTCCCACTCTCCACTGTATTTACACCCTGCTTTCATCTCCATGTGAGGCTGCTGTCTCTTCTTTCTGAGACACACAGAATCTCCTTTCGTGAAGGGACCCTCCAGGCATGGCCTGGAGACTACAGCCTTCTTCTTCTGAGGGAGGAAACAGATTCCAGGGAGATGAGTAGCCTTCCCAAGCTCACAATATTAGAAGCGGAGCAGGAACTGAAACCCACACTGTTAACCAGCTGCTTCCTCCCAAGCAATCAGGTTTCCCACTCTCCATCAACTTTCCCCGCTCGCTTCTCTCATTTCCCATCGCTGTGTGGCTGCTAAGTCATGGAGATGTGTTCCCTTGCCAAGCAGGCCACTGGGGCAGACTTAACTGGGGCGAACAAAGCATGTCAGCAATTCTCCTGGCAGTCGCCCTGCTCCCCATCACGAATGGGGACCTGCTGCCCACACATACTGCCAATCCCCCTCACAAGGACAACACCACGGAGGCATGGCATATGCATATCCATCATGAGAAAAAGCTTCAAGCTTCTGGGCCTGAGGCTTATAAAGTTCAGTGAGGGGTTCAAGAGCCCTAGGTGGAGGAGGTCTTATGGAGCAACAAAATGATCATAAAATCCCTACAATTAGCTAACACGACATTTAATTGGCTGATAAATGGTACCATCAATTAATTTAAAGCCTTTTTATAGGCAAATACTTGATTCTACCTTTTTAAAAACAGGTTTATATTTTCAGTCTTTTTCTCTCTCAGTGTTGTTCCCACAGGAAATGTCACTTCTTGGTTATTGGGTACATTAAAAAACAAAAGAACAACAACAACAAAAACCTAGCCGGGCTGCGGTGGCACACGCCTTTAATCCAAGCACTTGGGAGGCAGAGCCAGGCGGATCTCTGTGAGTTCGAGGCCAGCCTGGTCTACAGAGCGAGATCCAGGACAGGCACCAAAACTACACAGAGAAACCCTGTCTCAAAAAACAAAACAAATCAACAACAACAAAAAGCCCAAATTAAATTAGCTTTTCTACCAACCAAAAGACTGGGATCATGAAAGGAACTAATTGGGAGTGGGGGGTGGGAAATAAAGAGAAAGAACACAAGTTGTGCACCCTAGAAACCAACACCTCTCCCCCAAACTAGTCACTTGTGACAAGTGGTTTTCCAGCAGGAAAAACTACATTCGAGTTACCTTGCTGAGTGGAAAAAAAAATAGTGTCTCACACAACAACATCAATTAATTCTCTTGAGGTCTAGTGGGATAAGATAAGGAGCCAGCCCATTCAGTTTTGCTCACGCCCTAAGCAAGCCTGCTCTCCGGTACCCAACCGGAATGGAGAGGAGAGTGTCAGATGGGGGGATTCCCTGGAAAATGTGAGTCATAATTATGACTCACCAGCTTGGAAAATTCAGAACACAATCACTGTGAGTTAAACACAAACTTGTTATTTGCTAAGTACCTAAGTTCTATGTTTCCTTGTAAACACCTGGTGGAGGGAGGCTGCACACAGCTCTTTCATTTTCCTATTTTGCAGGCTGGCAGGATTTTTTTTTCCTTTCTTTTTTTTTTTTTAAGTTTCACAAACTAGTATGAAAGAAAGTTGAATATATTTAATTAGCATATGCGTAGGCCTGGCTTATGCATATTCATTATCAGGGAAGGATTCGGTCTAGCAGGCCTGAAGCTTACAAAGCTAGGCAAAGGGTAGAGAGTGCTGGGTAGAGGCAGTCTTTAGAGGCAACGGCTTACAAAATTATCACAAAAATCAGGCACAGGGTTTCCAAAGGGCCTGTGCAAGGCTTTGGAACTAAAGAAACCCTATCGTCAAGATTCTGCCCAGCCCATCCTACATGCAAAGATCTGTATAATCTCAGGGTAAGGATCCCTGTCAGTTGCCAATATCGACGTACGCCGTTATTGCCTCTTCCCCACTCAGGTATTGTAGATTCTTTAGTACACATTTTTGCTGACCTCAAGTGGCCAAATAGAAATGTTTACATGATGTGTTTTAGCCAAGCTGTTGATGAATGCCCCATGTAACTTGATTATCTATCAAGGAAACCTATACTCTCCTGCCACTTGTCACCCAGCAAAGCACAATTTGTGGAGACCCATCTTCAGGCTTCTCAGAGAGGACTTTGGATTGACACTCCAGTACAACCAAGGTTCGTGGCTCTAACGGAAAGCGGAAGTGGCAGTGCCACACACGGTAGCCCTGCCATTGGTCAAAGTCAAGGAGAGAGCCCTTTCCGACACTCACTCCTCTGCTTCTGCATCTACATCTAACACTTGGAATCCGATTCATTTAGAACATCCTAGTGCGCTGTGTTCCTGCAGGGCTGGGGATCAAACCCAGTACCTTGTACAACCTAAGCAGGTGCGCTACCCCGAGCTGTGCTCCGAGCCTTCCAGCACATCTCAGTAGTGACTAGAGAGAAGAAAGCAAACCTCGAAGCCCTCCAACTTCAAATCCACCCAGACTACCCTTTCACCAGGGGAACAGCATGCATGTTAAAGACACTTAGGAAATCACAGGCTGCAGGGAGCTGATGAAGCTCTGCCTTAGTGTTCCAGTAAGCCATTCCAAACTCATTCAGTTTCCGGAAGTGGATGAGACCCTTCTGAGTTCTTTTTCTTCGTGGTTTTTTAGAGCTTCAGTGTAAGAGAAACGCAGCTTCAACCAGCGATGGCAACCGCTCTCAGGGACTTCTGCAAACAACACATTCATTCTGACGCACTGACTCACACTACTTTTAATTGTGGCTCATGCAAGTCGTAAATAGAAGAAGAGCCGTGTTCACCTCTACTACAGATGCACCTCTGCTCCCGCAAAGAGGAATGCTTGTGCTTTGAGTCACACAGGCACCAGTGGGGAAGGCCGTGATTCACCCATTTCCAAGGGGGAGATCACGTGTCACTGCCCAGTGTCGGACAGAGGCAGGCAGACAGCACGATTAATTAGAAAATGAAAGCAAAGGAGAGTAAATACGAGGTCTATGAAGAACTCTGAATACTTCCTTGCAGGCATTACAGAAATGCAAGCCTGCTTGGAGAATACTTCAAATAATTCAGTCCAAATAGAGGCTGAAAAATGAGAGGAAATCAGAGCCAAAGATGAACAGGCAGGAACATGAAATGCCACAGCAAAAGCAGGGCAAAGCTTTTATTTGAGGACTGTTATTTTCTTCAGTTAACAAGAAGAAATGTTGAGACCCTTCTCCTGGGTTCTGATAGAACCTAGTTTCTGCATTTAGACTGAGATTCATAATGTTTTGGTAATTAATTATACAATCAAGTATTGATAGCAAATCCTTTATTACAAAATAAAACTGTATTTCAAATGCTGCATTAAAAACACCATATTAAACAAGTGAGCACAAAGCCAGGCATAGTGGTCAACGCTTGTCATCCCAGCATTTAGGAAGCAGGGGCGAGAGAACCTGAGCCAGAACCAGCCTGTGATATACTGTGAGTTCTAGGCTTGCTTGGGCTACACAATGTGACCCTCTATTAGAGAAAAAACAAACAAACAAAAACAACAACAAAAGTTAGGAGCCAGACTGAAAAAAATAAATAAAATAAAAGGATTGTATAATTTTTGAGCAGTATCTTTAATATCCAAATGCATAGAAACAGAAAGTTGAATAGGGAAGTCAGCTATGTTAGTGCACACCTTTAACCCCAGCTCTCTGGAGGCAGAGGCAAGGGGATCTCTGTGAGTTCCAACCCAGTCTGGTCTATATAGTGAGATCCTGTCTCAAACAAACAAACAAAAAACAGTGAAAAAGAAAAAGAGAAGGAAAGTAGAGTGGAGGTCTTGAGGGGCTGGAGGAGGGGAGAGCAGAGAATTCATGGTCTGACAGGTACAGTTTGTGTTTGGAACGATGAAAGAAAGCCTCAGGAATGGGTTGCAGATGATGGATGTCCCACACCAGAAATGTACACAATGCCACTGAACTTATTGAAACTGTATACTTAACAATGGTCTGGACGGTTTGCGGGTGTGTACACAGATGTTCATGTGTGTGTGTGTGTGTGTGTCACTGGCCTTCTGTATCCATGATTCTGCCTCCATATATTTACCCAACAGCAGACAGAAAATATCTAGGAGAAAAAATTGCAACGATATTTTCTACATAGAGATTTTTTTTTCTTGTCACTAGTCTCTTAATACTAAATAACAACTGTTTTCATAAGACTGACATTGTTTTAGGTATTGTAAGTAATCTAGAGATGGATTAAAGTGTATGAGGAGATATGCATAGATATACATATATGAATACATGTGATGGCAATGTGACACAGTGACAGAGCACTCACCAAGCATGCATGAAGCCCTGGTGTGGTGTGTGGTAGCACATGCTTATGACTGAAATTCAAGGTCGTCCTTGGCAATATGGCAAGCTCATATAGACTGGGCTATAATGAGGCCCCTCTAAAATAAAAGTACATATGTGTGTGTATATCTAGACACACAGAGATAGATAGATAGATAGATAGATAGATAGATAGATAGATAGATAGATAGATAGATAGATAGACAGACAGGAAATGAAATGATCACGTGTTAAGGACGTTTGAAAGTAGCATGTCTGAAGTGTCAGCTGGGTCCCTACAATGCTGTTGGCTCACTGTCCCCCCTGAGAAGATGAGATCAGGCAAGTTCCAGGTAAGGTTGGAGGTGACACTAGTGTGACCACTCGGCAGTAAGGTGGAGGTGGCCGTGTCCAATCCTGCAGAATGGGTGCAGCTGTGGATAAGCTATACAACTGCAAACCTGCCCTACCATGGTCACAAAACACAACTCCCAAGGGACATACACACAAAAGATTTGATATTTTAGCAAAGCTTACAGCAGATTGATGCCATAGCACAGACAACTCCAAAATCTGTCTAGTAGAATATGATATAAATCTAATATAGATTTAGATCAAGTTTCTATAATAATCCTCTTGTGGCTTCACTGGCCTTGCCTTGTGATATAGTGTGAGCTAAACTTCCTCTTCCCCGAACCAGGCAGCCTTGGGAAGCCATCACTGGCCTGCCTGCTGCTGTACATATCAGGGCTATAATGAATCTGGGCTCAATCGCATGGAAGAAGCAAAGTGCTTGCCTTAAATATCCAGGGCTCCTGCTAGGCATTCACTCTCAAATCTATTTACTGTGAAGGGCAAGCTCACTTTGCAGGCTCAGTCTAGGATGCTGGGCTCATACCAGTGGCTAATTTGACTGCCTCCTGCAAATGGCCACCTGCCAGCAGCATCACTTAGACTAACGCTGGTCCTAAGGACAGTTGAAAACAATTTCTCCCCCCATCAACCTCTGCAAAAGCAAGCATGTCCTTGAGGGGCTTCCGTGGAAAGCAAGAGGCTACCTACTAGCCACAGGAGCATAAGCCAGGAGAAGAAACCCCCGGGTGGAGACTGAGAACAGTGCCAGACTAGGGCTCGGGGTTTGAATCCTAGCTTCACCAGCTACAAGCTGGGCCACACTCTCCAGTCCCGATAGCCCCTCCCATTATTATAACATATAACTTCAGTGTAAAAGTTGCATACCTGTCTTTAAGACATCCCATGAGGACGGAAGACAAGACACGTACAAGAATACCTTAATATAATAATTGGGTTGGAAAATGTGCAAAGGGCATTTTCCAAAGCTTTGTTGTGGATGCTCTGGGGGTGGGTAGGCTTTTCCAGTTTTTAATGTTGTTATAAGAAGCCACTCACCTATGCTTCCATAAGGAACCCAAATAAACTCAGTGGTCCATTAAGCTGGACTTAAATAGAATCATTCCTTTGGATTATTGTAGGTGTTCTCTCTGGATGAGCAGACATTTTCCACATCTCCCTAGGAAAAGCCGCACAACGGTTTCTTGCAATCGCTCACGGTGCCCTCATCAGACCAATTACCCAGCTCTCTGTATGCCTACAGGTCTGCTTCATCATGTCTAGTGAGGCTCACTCACCCCTTCCCTGAGTGTGTTGAAGGAAGGCACTCAGAACAAAGTGGAAATTTTTACTATGAAGCAACTAACTAAACACTGTGAAAATGTTAACAACAACAACAACAACAACAACCCCAACATTTTCAGAAAGCCTTACATGCCTTAACTCACATGGATTTTACAGCTCTGGGAGAAGCTGAGGCTCGGAGCAGCTAATGGCTCACTCAACATGATGCAGTGAAGTACTCTAGTCTGTATATAGACTATAGCGTTCATCTTGATGGGCAGTTTACCAGGAACTAGAGATGCCTAGGGACACATTTCTGGGCATGACTGTGATAGTGTTTCCAGAGAAACTTCAGTGAGGTAGGAAGACAACCCTCCCCTGGGAGCATGGGTGGCACCCTCCCATGGGCTGGGGTTCCCAGGGGGAGTGCCAGCAGTCACCTCTGCTTCCTGACTGGGCTCAGTCACACTCTGTCACCCCAGCTTTGAGATGCTCTGGCTACCATGCCTTATTCACCAGGATGGGCTACCCCCTCAAGCCACGAGCCAGAATAAGCCCTTCCATCCTGGCTGGTTTTGTCAGATCACATGCCACAGCAATGGGGACAGTGACTCATGCATACATAGGTCCTAGTTCCTTACTCTTTCACACCTTCCCTAATCGGAGCTACGACAACAGAAATTTTCAGGAGGGAGTTAACTCGAGGTGGAAATCCCGGTCTTATCACACTCACAAACACATCTGCCTGTGCGAACCAGCACCAGGCATCCTTGGATCCGCAGCAATCACAGCATCCCCGTGCACACTGGTCTAGACAGTCTGTAGAGGGCAGTTTGGGAGAAGAACCTACTATATTGGGAAGCAACAACGGAAGCTGTGATGAGAACTGCGGGAGTCTGGTGCGTCCCCGAGTGTGTGTCACTGGGGGTTCAGGATCACAAAAGAGCAATCTAAGAATCAGTACCTCCTCAGAAATGATGAGTGGCAACAGAGGACCTCGCAGCTGCTGGGCAGTGCATCAGAGAGGAACTCAGAGGTACGGGGCACCTGAGCTCACTCACTTCAGCCAGGCTGGATCTCCTGAGCTATCCTCCAAACAACTCAAAGGTCCAGATTTTAACCGAACACAATGTTTGGGAAAGAACGTAAGATACTTAGGGCTGGCGAGATGGCTTAGCGTGTAAAAGTGCTTGCTGCCAAGGCTGATGGCCTGAGTTCGAGCCTCAGGACCTATGGGGTTGTAGAGGAGCACTAACTCCTGCAGGTTATCCTCTGACCTCCACTCCGGAGCTCTCTCGCATGCATACACATCCCCACACAAAATAAATAAACTAATAAAAAATAATCGAGAAAAGAAAATTGACTTTGAGTTTTAGTACTTTGACTGTGCAAAACAGACAAGCATCAAATTCTATGAAATGCTATGAAATGATGTGATGTTTATGTGTCCAAGTCAGTCTGTAATCGGCACGGGAGGACCGACTCCTTAATTACTCCAGGCACAGATCACAAAGACCGGAGGTTACATCAGAATGCCACGCAAAAGTGAAAAATAAAAACACCTGGCAAATTTCAAGGTGAAAATTATCCTTTTCAACTCACAGATGCAAACTAAAAGACTAATAGGTAAAATCCATTATATATACTATAGAATCGAACACACACACACACACACACACACACACACACCCAATATGGAAATACAGAGCTTAAAAGACTCACAACTGGATGCTGGAGAGATGGCTCACTGGTTAAGAACACTTCCCGCTCTTCCAGAGGACTGGAGTTCAGTTCCCAGCACTTGTATTGGGGTGGGGACGGGGCTCACAATTGTCTGTAGCTCTAACCCCACAGGCAACCACACACATATACACATACACATGCACATAAATAAAAACACCATCATTTAAAAAAAATTCATATAACATGCCTCACAGACTCACTGTCAAAAAACAACCTGCAAATTCCTTGTTTACAATATAAAATGTGAGGTTTTTTTTTTTTTTGGCATGGTATTTTTTAACGTGATATTAAAAAAAAATCAGTCCTACTTCTTTCATAAAGGAACTCTTAGAGAATAAAAATTAATTTTGCAGAAGACCTTTCATTTGCTTAAGCCAAGATTTTTTTCTCCTTTGGTATTTTAGCCAAATAGAATTCTTAGAAATGGGGGGAAAAAGAAAGCAAGAAGCATATTCCTGGAGCAGAGTAGCCTTTCAAGCTGAAAATGTTACGTCAACCTTTTTAATGTTATCCAGTCTTGACTTTTTAAATTCCCTTTCAAAATCCCACACAGTCACGCAATTCTGCCAGGAGAGCAAGTGCCATTAGTCTAGATTCCGATTTGCCGGATTATCATCATACACATCGCAGAATGGCTACAAAGGCAGTTTCTGGTAACTTCACAAAGATTGTTACCACGGAGCAGAAATGTCTCTATCTGTTGTTACATTTTTACAGGACCAAAGGTTTGACTTAGGCTGTCTAGTTTAAATAGTTTAACACTAAATCAAAGCATTTTCATAAAATTATTTAGTCAGAAGCATCTTTTTACAGTTTTTTTGAGAAACAGTACTAGGCACTGGGGAATCTGGCCAGTGGTTGAGTGCTTGCCTCGTGTGTAGGGAGTCCTGGGCTTAATCCTCAGCACTGCACAAAATCCAGATATAGACATCAGTCTGTAATCTCAGAGTTTGGGAAATGGAAGCAGAAAGATCAGAAGTTCAAAGTCATCCTTCACACATATAGAGATGGAGGGCAGCCTGGGCTGCATGGGTCCCTATCTCACAAAGCACCAACAGCAACACAAAAGAATACTCTTCTTCTGGAAGGTGCCACAGGAGCCCAGGCAAGTGATGCTGCAGCCTGAAAGAACACAAGGCCAGGGAGTGGGAAAGAGAAACATCGAACAGGAGAAGTCAGAGAACGGTGAATGGATGAAGAACAGGGAGAGGATGTGCCCAGCAGTGGGCAGGGTTCAAGCTGCCAACCGATCCTGTATCTCTGAATGAGAAGTCCATGGAAGCAGATGGGTAACCTCGACTGCAGATTTACCAGCTTGAGGCCCCACTCATGCCTTTGTAGAATAAGGAGACCATCACGAGTTCTTCTGCCAGATCTACCCACCACAGCTGCACGCAAACTGCTGGGGGGTCTTCCAGAAGCATGGATATCACAGGTTTCTTTAGAATCCAGCCAGATCAGGTTGACTGCCCCCATGGTTACAGGATGGAGGTGTAGCAGGAGGAAGAGGGAAGGAAGAGGCAAATGTCACCACTGCAATCTGTTAACATCAGATTCAAATCCAGAGTCTGCCACTGCCACTGTGGAGCTTTGATGTGTGGTCACTAAGGCTTAACTTTGTCCCTTTTGGTAACAGGATGGATGGCTCTCCCGCCACCCAAACTGACCATCTTCAAGTTCCAACAGCTGAAAGAAATACCACTGGGAATAAAGTGCCAAGGGCAGCTGATGTGGTCTTCAGAGCTGGCTGGTCTTCTGTGGCTTTCCTCTAGCTGCCCAGCAGAGTGTATGTCCCCTATACTACAGACCTCAGTAGAAGCTACTACTATTACAAGGGACAGAGGAAAGAGACATTAAAGAGTTTCCAAAGAGCCTCTGCCTGGAGAGAGGGTGCTTCATGTGTTTAGCTGGAACAGGATTCTGAGAGTTCACAGACAATGCTGACTGCCCATCCCCCAAAGGTGAGGCAATCAAAAAGCAAATGTGACTGATGGTGGATGCTGCCTACATCAATAAAGGAGCGTTTCCTGGGAACTTTCCTTGCACTCAGACCTGGCACCCTTTGCTGTGGGCAGGAGGCCAAGGGAAATGTTCATAATTCATCTCTAGACAGTTGTTCTAAACTTCGGTAGGATGAGCCTTCTCAGCTCCCCAGCCCCAGAGCTTCTGATTCCTTGGGCCTGGTGACACTGTGTCTGCTACTTTAACAACCACATCCTGGTGAATCAGATGCAGGTGGCCCTGAGATGAGACCACCATTGAGAAACATCGGCTTGTGATCTGGGTCCCGTCCTACAGCAGTCTGAAAATCCAAGCGGGGTGACAGCAAACACAGAGCTCTATGTAGCACCTGGGTGTCGAAGACGTTCATGGAGGGTGCACTGAGGGGAGTCCTCAGAACTCACAAAGGAACTTAGGCATGCAGCCTGGATTTCTGGTGGGCAAGCCTTGTCTACAGGGAGCCCCCAGCAAACGTCTTCAGCGGGTCTGTGATTCACCATGGCCCCTGCACACAGTAGACATGTGCAGAGAGAGCTGGGGGAGAGAGCTGGGGGCTAGCATTCCCCAGCAGACAGGAAGGACATACTCTCTCCGGAGCACTCATAACCCGGCATCCCCAGATCACACTGAGTCTGCCGTGTCTCTGCTGAGTTCATGTGGTTTCCTCCACCTCATCATTGAACATTTGTTAGAGAGAGAAAATGATGTTATGAAACCCAAGTACTGTGCTGCTCTGAGGCAGACAGCTGCTAATAAGAATGCCATGTGACCATCATTTAAACTGTTGTGCACAGTTCAGCTTCAAGAAGGAGATGATTAGTAAGAAAGAAAAGCAGTACATTCTTCTCATGGAAAACAAAGTTTGGGACTCCACGGCATGAAAGGGCTTGCACTCAGCCAGTTACACGGTGATAATAATCTAGGAGCTCAATAGGAAAAAAAAAAAAAGACAAGAATTTAAAAGAACCTAGACCTGCTTATTTTAATATAAAATTCATGAAACACTCTTTTATTAATGTCGCAAGGGAATTAAATTATTAACCACAGAATCTGAGAGTCCTGCTTCACCAAAAGACAATGGAGATAAGAGTGCCCCAGGGGCTGGACCTTTTCTTCCACACTGGCTGGTGGAATGACCTCCCTAACTCCCTGCAAAGGATAGTTTGCCCCAGGCACACAGTAAATTCTACTGAAGAGAACTGAAGACTACTGATTATTTAATTGTACTAGAAGGCACTGAGCTTTCAATTTGCAGGAGGCCAGGGACATCATCCCGGCACAAACACTTTTATAGGCCAGTCATAGCAAGTTGTAAGTTCTCCCAATGCCCTTCACCATAGGTGGGGATGAGCAGGGCTTGCAACTGAAGACTGTTACCAGAAAATACCATGAATAAAGCCAAGAAGACATCCTGAGAAAGATATATTAGTTTAGTATATAATTCGAATTTTTTTTAAATCATGTATTTAAAGCTTGGAATGTTTGGACTGTAACTCTTAGACCCAGGTTACCACTTAGGGGGCCAAGACCACCAGTAAGCAGGAGGACTAAAGTCTATCAGGAAGGTGATTAAATTTCACAACAGCTTATTATATAAATTTTAGAGAGAATTGGAAGAGAGAACCAAAAAGTTGCCAACATGAAGAACAGAGCGGTTTATGAAGAAAGTACCAATTATCCTGATCGTACATTACACACTCTATATTCCTTTCAAATGACCACACTGTGCCCCATTTTATAAAGTTACTCAATAAGCATTTGTTGAACACGATCTGGAAACTCCCGATAACTCCACCTTGCCTCTTCCAATACTGATTACAGAATAAGAGTATCACCGGATAGCTAGACCTCCTTTGTATGACTCATAAATCCTTTATGCATTCAGCTAAAATGGAACCCATGGACCACACAGATCATTCATTGTGTGTAAAGTTGTGTGGACATTTGTGTTTTTGATGTTGCTATTTTTTTTAATTGTTTTGTTTCATTTTCTCTAACCACAAATGCCTTCCCCCAGGTCTTACTATCCTGCAAAGTTCAGAAATGGACGTATTAAGTAAATCTGGCACTTTCTTGGCTTTTTGTCATGAAAACAACATTTTCAAGAATGTCTTATTGCTTGAGCTATGGGGAAAAATGGCTATACACCTTGTTCACCGAAATATCCCAGCACGCCAAATAAATACTGCCACATGAAATTGAAAACATGTAAATGCCAACTCCAATGGGCTGACTTACCCCAAAGCATTCCTGTTTCAAGCTCATTCACGCAGGCTGGAGTCCACTCTGTTTTGCTCAGGGTCTATAGGAACCCTACTTTTGAAGCTTCAACACAGATGGTTTCATGCTCCGCCAGTACACTGCAGTTTAACAAAACCAAACACCAAGTCAGAGTGGAAAATGCCACTTCAAGCAGTTAGTGAATATGCAGGGGAAATCCCTGGGCTTTCTCAATGTCTATCTTATAATGTCAAACAAGCATGTCAATCACCCAAAAGAACCTATCACACATCTCATCTACATTGGTGTCCTAAAATACTGGAAAGAAAGGGAGAAAGAAGGAAGGAAGGAAGGAAGGAAGGAAGGAAGGAAGGAAGGAAGGAAGGAAGGAAGGAAGGAAGGAAGGAAGGAAGGAGAAGGGAAGGGAAGGGAAGGGAAGAGAGGGGGAAAGACACAGACAGAAAGAATAAGACAAGCAGACACAGAGATAGAGAGGGAGAGGGAGAGAGAAAAAAAGAAAAGAAAGGAAAAGAAAAGAAAAGAAAAGAAAAGAAAAGAAAAGAAAAGAAAAGAAAAGAAAAGAAAAGAAAAGAAAAGAAAAGAAAGACAGCATTCAGGGAAGACTAGTTTCCAGTAGGCATGTGCTTGCAAAATTTCAAGTTCCTGACTAAACGAAGGGAAAGAGAGCTGAGCTTCTTCAGGTTTGAATAACTAAATATAATAACTTCTGGGTGTCAAGGGTAGAAAGCAGAGAAAGTTTTGTTTAAAAAAAATCACTCATTCTGCCCATTAGAGTCTAAGAGTGTCTAGTGTGATGGTGCACACCTGTAGTCCCAGCACTGGAGACGTAGAGGCAGGAGGATCTGGAGTTCAAGGTCAGCTTGGGCTACACAGTAAGATTCTGTATTTGAACACAAAATCTGGTTGTTGAGAAAATATTATTTTTCTTTAAATATAGAGCTTTCAGGATAGAAAAAATGATAACATGAAAGAGAAAGGAAATTTCCATTTTGTACTAGAAATGAGTAGTTGCTGGGTTTCCCCCACCTGCCTCTTGATAAACTTGATAAATACCGTCTCCTCCCAGGGTGGAAAGCGCCGGTTACTGTACACAGTAGGTCTGAAATGGATGCCAAAGGTATGCATGCCTCTTCACCTGACTCCGAACCGCTGATGATGCCCACACTAGAGCTGCCTGACCCTCAGCCATTCTGGAAAGTTCTTTTCCTGCCTTTGCTGTAGGTCAAGTTTTCTTGCCCCACAGCTATGGCTCCAGTTTCTCCTGAATCATGGTTAAACCCCACTGTTTTGTTTTTTGACGGCAGCCACTTGGGAGTTTGGAGGCCAACGTCAAAGGCGTCTGTAGCCCGTTTTTATTCTTTAGCTTTGCAGTAGTAGTGCTCTATCTAGTTTGAAAGCCTGCTGGAGGGCGAAGAGGCCGTTCAGGGGGCGTGGTTAAATTCATGTAGACAATTCCAAGTGCTGAGAGGCAGAAAGTGCTGGGTTCTTGGTTAACGCTCAGTCAAGTGAGTAGAGTTTAGTACCATGCCATGCTCAGTCTGCAAATGCATCTGACAGGAAACGGAAATGGTCTTTTGTTTTCTAGATGACATGGACACTCGCAAAAAAGTGGGGTTATAAGGGTGCCATTCATTTTCTGAGCAGTTTTCATGAACTATAACTCACCCCCACTGGGATATAGAGGAGTAACATAGTGACCCAAATCAAGATAAGCCTGCAAGTTCAAAGACAAGCTGTCCTGGGAATGACAGAATTTGGAAGGAATGGAGGCTTTAGTCCCACAGTAAGGTATTTGCTGATACCAAACATTATCTTCATTGCTGCCCACTCTCTATCTGGGTCTTACAGAACTGGGCAAGATCTCTGCAACTTCCTTAACCTCTCCAGAGAATCAGCCATCCGCCCTAGAGAAAGCTATATACATCTTAAAGACACACAGGAAATGAGTCAGAACTCCGACTAGACTTTGGGTTGAACGACTTATGTTAATTGACTCTTTATTTTTTCAATTTTTATTTTATCTTATTTTGAGGCATAGCTTTTCCTTCTAGCCTAGGCTGGCCCTGATCTCATGCAGCCCAGGATGTCTCCTGAGGGCTAGGGTTACAGGAATGCTGTACTCCCCGCCCAGTGCTCTTTTGATCTTTAAAGGATATTAATCATTTAATGTAATGGAAAGTGGCTTTAAACCAGAGCAGCTCACCAGCAGCCTCACGTGTCTATTAATGCAGGGAGCTCAATGCTCAGATTTGCTTTTGTCCTTAACAAAGAAATTCATTTCCGGATTACATTCCTGTCACCTGTCTGTGAGCAAAAAGGATTCATATGTGGGGAGGGGGTTGGGGACGGGGGTAGGGGAAGGGGATCTTCTCTGGCTGCTGAAGGCATGTGTCTGGAGACTGGTGAAGCAGTCTCATATATGTGCAGAGTGGGAAAGAACTCACCCAAACGGGCAGCAATCTCCATTTCCCTCACCCTGGGTGTGGGGGATGGGGGGAGGCAGGGAGTTAAAAATGATTCATTTTGTGATTCTCAGTCAATCCTCAATTATATACACTGTGATAGACAGCAAAGGAGAAACACCAGCTGGACAAACCTATAGTCCCAGAAAGCAATAGGGAGGTGGAGGCAGGAGGACTGCTGTGAGTTCTTAGTTCCACCTGGGCTACATAGTGAACAACAAGCCAGTTAGCGCTATATGGTAATACTTGTCATCAAAAAAAAAAAAAAAAAAAATCAAAAATCAAAACGAAACAACACAGACCAAAAAACAAACAAACAAAACAACAACAACAACAACAAAAACCAAACAAAACAAAACAAAAAAACAACTCTAAAACCTCTACAAATTCCCTTCTAAGCAGGGATTTCCTATGTCAGGGCTGAGGTATCCCTGAGTATATGGTTATAGATGGGGGCGGCCCTGGCCCCATCCTCAGCACCTCATCTCCAAGAAAAAAGATGCTAGGGATGCAGTCCCAGGCTTTACGGATGCTGGTGAGTGCTCCTCGATGCAGCCCCTCTCTTCATCACACCCTGCTCTAGCACTGCCTGCCAAGCAGGTGGACTCGAACCTCACTGATAACCTGTTCCTGACCGCTGGTTGGTGGCACTGCCAATACAAAGAAAACGGCTGGACAGGAAGCCTTGTTCCTTCATTGCTTGCCCAGCACACCCAAAGCCCTGGGTTCTATCCCCCCACCCCCACCAGTGCAGACCCTGGCTATGGTAGCACAGGCCTGGAGTCCCAGTACTCCAAAGGAAGAGGCAGGAGGATCAGAAGTTCAAGGTCACCTTCGACTACAAAGAGATTTTGAAGCCAAGCTGTGACACACCAGATTCTTTCAAGAAAATAAAGAAAGCCAGTAACAATACAAAACAGGAGGGAAAAAAAGCAAATGTAGCAAGAGTCAAAAGATTGGAGGCAGGGGAAGAAGCGCTCTCTAGAATGCTTTCCAATTCCATAGGCATGTAGGGGATACTTTTCTGGAGGGCTACAGCCAAGGGGTGCCATGGCAATATAAGCCAAGCACAATAACCTTGCTCCTGTGAGGCTTGTTTGCCAACTTTGGTCTGGCTAGATGGATTTTTCAACTAAAGTCTCAGCCTCCTAAGCAGAATTAGTTCCTAATGTATCAGTAAAATTCCCTAAAATTAACTGCTATTTATAATTCAAGTTGTTTTTGCATATCTTTGAATATTCTAATGCCAGCAGGATCTCTACAAACACAACTGTTGTCTTCAGTGACCTATTTGAGCTATTAGATATTATTTTTACAATGCAACAATTAGACACAGACAACATAGGAAGAAATGAATAGTTTCCATGATGGAATCTCTCTCTCCTCAATGGTAAAGGGGTAGTGCATTCAATAAATGCTACACACACACACACACACACACACACACACACACACACACACATACGTGTGTGTGTGTATATATATATATATACATATATACATATATATATATATGAGCAAAACACTTCATTATATACACAACAGAAAATAAGTTCTAAAGCTGGTATGCTGGCACAGGCCAGTAATCGCAGCACTTGGGAAACTGAGGCAAGAGGACAAAGAGGTAGAGGGCCAGTGTGAGCTATCTAATGAGACTATATTTCAAAAAAAGTAAAGAGTTAAGAGGCTGGAGAGATAGCTCAGCAGTTAAGAGTTCCTCCTGCCCATCCAGAGGACCAAGTTTAATTCCCAGCACCCACATGGGGTGGCTTGCAGCTGTCTGTTAACTCTAGCTGCAGGGGATTGAATGCCCCTTTCTTGCCTCCTTTAGTACCCACACACAGTATACACTCACACAAACCCATATACACAAAAAATAAATATTTAAGTAAAAAGTAACCGAATTCTAGATGAACCACTAAACATACACACACATGCTATTACAGAGATGCAACATGTAAGATATCCTGTCTGCACATATATTTCACAAAATTAAAACCACAGAAATTTTACAAGAGTAAAAAATCCTCATAGGCTATGGCAAAGATGTTGAGTTTTACTTGAAACAAGCAAGAGAGTAGAGACTTTGAATGGTGTGATCTGATGATTTGTCCTATGCATTCAAGATCATTCAGTCTCTTATGGGAAGGACAGTCAGTACAAGGCTGAAGAGAGCCACTTATTACAGAGAGCCATGTGAGAGCCAGGTCTGGGGGTACAGACCTAGAATACCAGCTATTTGGGAAGCTAGAGTTTCTTAATGGGAGCCCATCTCCAAATTTAAAATGCTGGAGATGCAGCCCAGTCAGAGAGCACTTGCCTTGAATGTGCAAGGTCCTGAGTCTAGAGCTGGTGGGGTTCTAGATGCATTCCCAAAGTCAAGTTGACAAGTTATGGGGGAGTTAGCGTCAAAACTTTGTCCCAGTTCCTGATCTAGTCATCTCTGAGAACCCAGCAGCCTGGAAGCGAGGTGGGAAAGACAGCGGGAGGCCAGGGAGACTGGTGGATAGGCATATTCGAAATTCACAGACACAGGGTAGGAGATACAAATCACAGCACAGATGCTGTCACCGGGAGCCTCCAAGGGGCCTCCAGTGGCTCTGCTTCTTGATAATCACACCTTGGTGACACTCTCTCCTTGAGTGTGGACTAGAGTTAGTGACCTGCTTCTAAAAAGTAGCGTGGGGTAAAAGTCATGGGATGTCATTTCCAATATGGGATGCTATGTATGGTTCGGGTCTGAAAAAGATTCCATAGGTGTGTGTGCATTTGCACACTTTATCCCCAGCTGGTGGCACTGTTTTGGGAGGCCGTGAAACCTTAGGACACAAGATCTTGCTGACAGGTGGAAGACAATCTTATCTATTATCTAGGAAGCACATGCTTGAAGTTTTGACTTTCCACTCTAGAGAGTGCTGCTATCTCACCCTCAGCACAAGGAATGAGCCAGCCATGCACATCTCCACCACCCTTCCCCTGACTGCATATTTCTTCTGGGACATCCCCAGATGAAGAATACCATCTGTGGGACTGCCAAAGAAGGTGGAGGGGGAATAGCTTGCTATTGAAGAAAATCCTTAGCCTGGCCTATCAGTCTCCACTTGCTTTATCTGGCTAATATAGGACACTTTGCAAACTCTCAGTTGTATGTTCCTACAAGCTAAATGTCTTCTTTTACACATAAAAATTGTCCTTTAAACTGGAGTGGTGGAACTGACTTGCAGGCAGGAAAGCCTGAGTCCAATTCAATCCCTAGAATCCATTTAAAAACAACAACAACAACAGGTATGGTTATATAACCCCAGCACTGGGGAAGAAAGCAGGTAGATCCCCAGGGCCCATTGCCACATAGTCTAGCTTACCCGGCATGCACTAGGCCACAGTGAAAAATCCTGCGTTGTCTCTTAACCACAAAAAGCTAGCAAGTGCCCCAAGGAATGACAGCTGAGGTTGTTCTGTGGCCTCTACGTGCATGTGCATGCAAGTATATACACACCCCACATGCATGCACATGGATAGACACACACTCGCACTCCCCCCCCACACACACACACATGCACTCGCATGAGTACACAGAAACACACCCAAGCTCCTATTTATCTGCAAAGGCCCCATTCCACAACCCCCATTGGATGCCTGAAACTACACAGCACAGACACGTCTATGCAGGTCTTCTTATGCACAACTATCCATGTGTCTTCTTTTCTGTTCCTGTTGTGCCTTAATTACTATGACGAAAACAATCTAAAGAGAAACGGGGTTTATTCAGCTCATGGGTCAGGGATAGTCCATCACCATGGGAAAGTCAGAACAGCAAAAGCTCACAGCAGATGGTCACATTATGTCCACAGTCAGAGGAAGAAAGTGATGAGTACAGGCTGCAGCTCAGTGCCCTCTCTTTGCTCTGGCAGTCCAGGATCCCCTGCCCAGGGAATGGTCTTTCCCATAATTAAGATGGCTCTTCCCATATCGATTAATATAACCAAGATAATCCCTCACAAGATGCTCAGTAGCTGATCTCCCAGGTAATTCTAGCTTCTGTCAAATGGACAATTAACTAGCCAGCACAGGATGATAATTGGAATTTATGAATTAGATCAGTAAGAAATTAGCAATAACTAATAATGTAATAGAACGGCATACTGTAATAAAGCTTCTTGGAACCTTTGAGTTATTTACTTTTGGAATTTTCCATTTAATGCTTTTTTGGGGGAGGGTACCCTGTTGACTGTGAGTAACTAAAATTGCAGAAGACAAAACTGTAGCAGGGTGGGGGCTACTGTACTCAGTGGTGAGAGAAAGATGAACAGCAAGTGAAATGGCCACTGTGACTTGTTTGGATTTTTTTTCAGAATAATGAAGGAAAAACAATCTTCAGTTGGCAAGAGGGAGCCAGGGAGGAATCAGATAACACGGTTTCAGTAAAAACTAGGGAGACCAAACTGTTTTCAAAGGCTTTGGATTCTACCAAATGCAAAGCCTATTGTCTGTCCCTCTAGTAACTGAAATGAATTAAGACATCTCCATTGTTGCCAGACACAGACTAGGAAATTCGAAAGGCAGAGGAATTAGCTCTAACTTCAGCCTCAATTCAAATCCAGAGGGGTCTCATGTCAGAAGGAAAGCATTTCTGGTTAAAAGGAGCATGGTTCTTACTCTCAGTAGAGTAAAGTCCATCACAAAACAACTAACAGCAGAGTTTTGAGCCACACTGGCAGAATTCAGTCCAGCATCTGTGGGCTCTGTATCTATGGGTTCAGCCGAAAGAGGATCAAAAACAGTCAGGCAGGAGCTGGGGGGATAATAAAGAGCTCCCCATGTAAGCATAAGGACCAAGGTTTGATGCCCAGCACCAATGGAAAAACCTAGGCCATGGTGACACACTCTCATAACTCCAGGGCTGGGGAGAAAGAGACAAGAGGCTCACTGGGCTCAATGGCACCCAATCTAGCCAAATCACCAAGCCCCCATTCCAGTCAAAGATCCCATCTCAAACAACAAGGTTGACCGTGGCCTCCGTGCATGCGTCCACACCTGCATTTGCACTCGCATGCATGCATGCATGATGCATGCACGTGCACACACACACACACACACACACACACACACACACACACACACACGGGGGGAAAAATGCTTCATACTGAACATTTGCAGATTTTTTTTCTGCCACTATCCCTAAGCATTTCAGCACAACAGATTAAGGAGCGTTCAGTTCACACTGTGTTAGGCAGTATGAGCAGTCTCAAGATGATGTGACGCACAGATCAGGAACTGTGTGGGTTTATGCAAACACTGTGCTATGTTATTTATAGGACTTGTGCTTTGGGGATTTTGGTATCTCTGGAGGTCCTGGGACCTATCCCTGCAGACACCTAGGAACAGATTGACTTTTCTGTTTTAACTGTCGGAGTTGCACCCATAGTCAGAAGAAACTAGAAATTTGGGGGTGAGGAGAAAGAAAAAAGAATCATGAAAAAAAAATGTAACAAACCCAGTGCCATTTATAAATCTTTCTGTAACCAAAAGCAACTAAGCTTTCCAAAGTGCGTGAAGCCTCGAGGAAGGTATGTTGTTGCCACTTAAAAATAACAAACAGTAGCCCTAGCTCAAGCAGCAAGGCTGCTACCACTTAACCTGCAATTTGGACACTTTGTATAAGGAGGAAACCATGTTGTCTTATGACATAAGGAGCAGATGCTACTAATTAACACACAAAAATGTCTAAAACATAGTTAGAAAAACATATGAGTTTGGAAACATAAGTAGAAACAGCTTCGGAGAGTAACAGCCAGACAGGATACTATGACGGAGGATAAGGGTTGGTTTTTTTTTTTTTTTTTAAAGACAGTCAATCAAGCTGGTAAGCTTGCATAAGCCTTCCTGTAAATAAAGTATGGGCTTAAAGGAAAGTGCCTGATAAATATTGCTTCTTATTTTTTAAAAACAGGGAGAAGCATGCACCATATATGAGCCAGTGTTCACTAGGAGGTGACATTCCATTATGGAAGACTGCTATGCCAGGATTGAAAGGGATTTAAAAGGTTCAGATAAATTTCGGGAACACCCTTTGAGGTGTTGACCAGAAATTACAAGATCACACTTGCTAGGTTAAATTACTTAGCAATAACCTGGGCAAAAACTGGATATGTAGCTCAGCTGAAAAAGTCCCTGGCATGCATGACATCATTGGTTTGATCTCTGGCACCACATGAACCAGGCATGGTGGTGCATGCCTGACATGCCAGAACTAGGGAGGCAGAGGCAGGGGGATGAACATCCAAGATCATCCTTGCTACATAAGAAGTTCTAGGCCAGCCTGGGATACCTGAGACTCTGTCTCAATATAAAACAAAACAAAAGTAGTCCAGGCCAGTAGTCCTCAAAATCTTTGATCTTAAGTCATCCTATTTCTTTCAGCGCGCGCGCGCGCGCGCGCGCGCGCACACACACACACACACACACACACACACACACACACACACACACACACATTATGATGAAGCCCAGGGGCTTGTGAATGCACGGTAGGCACTCAGCATTCTATAGTTGTAGTATAGCCCCAGCTCTTGAGTCCTTTTTATACTCCTTAAGTTTTTCATGGACCTTAAAAGATTTTTGATTGGGTAGATTATATTTAACAACAATGCACTAGAAATTTTAAATGGAATTTTAAAATACTTAGCAATACCTGTTTGCCTGTGTATGTGTGTGTGTGTGTGTGTGTGTGTATGTGTGTGTATGTGTGTGTGTCATATGTGCCTGTGTGTATGCACATTGGCATGTATGTGAGCACACTCTGCAGGCACACTGATGGACATGTGTGTATGGAAGCTGGAGATTAATGCTGAGGGTCTTCTTTGATCACTTCCTACCTTATTCTTTGAAGCAGGATCTCTCAATCAAATCCAGAGCTTGCTGATATAAGTAGTTAGGAATCCCATTTGTACCTTCTGAGTACTAGAATTAGAGGCATCCCACTGGACCCACCCAGAATTTACATGGATTCTGGGGATGTGAACTCTGGTCCTCACACTTGTACAGCAAGAGCTTTAACCACTGAGCAATCCCCAGTCTCACTCAAGAGCCACATTTCCTGGATGTGGTGAAGCTCAACCTTTTGATTCTTCAAAGGTCAGGGGGACAGAACACTGATAAGGATGTTACATAAATGCAATCCAGGGTACCCTCACCACCCGCATCCCTGTCTCTCCCACTGACAGAACATTCATGAAACAAGGTCAGCGAAAACGCCAGTCACCACGAAGGCACTGTTTCCAGTGCTTTCTAAACCCTCTGCTCCCTTGGGTCAGTTTGCTCAGCATTATTCATCAGCTACCTCAATCATCTTGCCTTTAATGTTTCTCACCTTGGGTGCCTTTAAAGTTATACTGGATACCTTCCAGATTGTTCTTAATTATTATCAAGTGCCCAGTCACAGACACTTTTCTATCCCGATTTACTCCAACTCTCCCTTTCCTCCAAAGTGTTTCTAGTAGGGACCCCATCCATGTGGCCTCACCCACATACCCTCTGTCTAGGTGTCACATAGCTTCCTTTGTGTGAACTTGTCTCTCAGAACTATGCATACATAACCAGCATCCTTACAGTTTCTTCTGGAGAGTCTCTCAGTTTACCTGGCAGTGCTGAACACACGAAAACATGCTTGTCCCGTTTTCCTTTAATTGATTGATGACTGAGAACACAGTCATAGAGGGTGAGAATATAGCTAAGTTACAGAGTATGTGTTTAACATGTGTGAGATCCTGGGTTCGGTGAAGAGAAGGGGGGAGCCAGAGGAGAAGCATCCAGAAGAATAGGTAGGGGAGAAGTCAGAGGAAGGGGAGTGAAAGGGGGAACTAGAAAGGGAAGAGAAGGCAGGGGAGGACAGACTAGAGGAGGAACAGGAGAAGCTGGGGGAGGAAGAAGCAGAAGAGACGGCAGAGAAAAACAAGGACATATTTTCTTAATGTGGATTTTCTTTTTAAACTTCTTTCTCTTCAGTCCTAAGATTAAACAGATTAGCAATGTGATTCTTCCAAATGTTTTAGATATTACTAAGGAGACTCGCATTCTCTACAGTACAGCCAGCAGTATTCTGTGAGATGGTCCATGCCAGCTTTTCTGGAACATTCTCAGAAGGAGAATTAGTTCTTTCCTAATGTGAGCTAACATTAGGAAAAAGTAGGGCAGTGCATTAATGTTTGGCAAAAAGAACCTGAATCGGGGGTATATCCAGAAATCTACTGCTTATATCTTGCCCATTCTAAATATTCAGCCATCCTCAGTGCCCCACCACCATCAGCAGCAGCCGCACGGTTATTCGATGGTTGTGTATCTATGCCTGCTTTCCACAGGACTGCCACCAACCAGCATGGATCTCTTTAGTGAATATCACCATTTGGACCATAGCATATAGGATACAGAGCCAGAAGCCTCCCATTTTCTTGGCTTCCTAATTATCCTTTGGAAATCATACTACACTTTTTTTTTTTTTAAACTGGCACCAAGTACATTTAGTGGTAACAGTCCTTCCAGGGTACATCACATTCAAGAAGCATTCTGTTCTCCTCCAAAACCCCCTTTCTCTTAGCTAGAGCAAGTAAGTTGAAGGCTTGTGGACTTGCAATCAAAACACGGCCCAGAGCAGACTACTAAGTATATCAAGCGTTTATGTAGCCATTAAGCTAGGAAAGGCTCTAATGGCCCCCATCTCATGGCTGTGGTAAACTTCCCTGATGGGTGTCTTCCCACCTGGAGACTCCATCCCTTGGGCACACAATGCCTGCCTTCGTCTGAGACCTGACTTCCCACTCTCGGGCCTCTTTGCATGAGTCATTCTCAGTGGAGATGTTCAACCACCACAAAGCTGGGGGGAAGGGTGTGGCACACCTGACCTCTGGGTCCCACTTCCTGACATTGCCATTTTAGTCTTTTTCAAAGATTTCCTTATGGCACCAGTTAGGTAATTACAGTTTGCAAGGCCCGGCTCTGTTTCCATTTCAGTGGGCCTCCTCAGTGTGCAGTACCACAAAAGGTTGCTTTTCCAGCCTTTGTCCCTAATCAGAAAAGGGATGCTGTACCGATCTGGTAAACACCAAACTCTTTCCATTGTCCTCAAAGTTCCCAATGAGCAATCTTAGGTCAGGGACACACATTAAGCTGCTGCTTACAGGACCCATGTCAGGACAGGGCTACACTGAATCTGTCCCTTTGTTGCCTAATTTCATGCCAGTGCTTTAGGTATCTTGAACTCACTCCTGAACCCCAAGATGCTCAGACCACCCCAAAACAGCTGAGGGGTGTTCCTGGCTCTGATCCCTAACCAAGAAAGAGAAAGCTCTGGCGTCCATAGCAGAGCATGGCAGCTGGTGAGAGGGGACTCTGGGCAGCACAGCTTCAATGGGTCCAGTCAACCTGGTCCTTACACCATCACATCACTGAATGATGCAACCTGGACACCACAGTCACTCCCACTGTCTTCTCCAGAGTCTCCCAAGTGACCTAGTACCAAACCCTACCAAGTCTATTTCCCGGTTTTCCCATCTGAGTCTCTCTCCCTTCCTGACTCTCCAGTGCCGTTGCGCCTTTCCTTGCTGAGGTCTGACCACTCATACACACTCCCCCTTAAACTCTCCACAGTGCCACCAAAGCTGGCTCTAGAAAGGTCTGATGTCTGTGTACTAGAGCCCCTTGTGCCCCTGGTTTCTACAGTTCCGGTTACTCGAAGTCAGCCCTGATCCGATAGCAGCAATGTTGGTGATCTGGAGAAGGCAGAGAGAAAAGAGTAGAGTGGCGAACGGGGAGACTTCTCAACCTCATAAAGAAAGGCCAGCATATGCCCAGGCAGCTCCGATTCACAGAAGAGCGAGAGACCCCGGGAGAGTGAGTCACACCACATCTTTAAAGGATTTTATTCTAGTTGTCCTATTTTACCAGTAGCTACTGTTGCTAATGCCTTCCAGTACATAATTTCTAAATTAAACATCCCCGGACAGATAATGGAGGTGGAAAATCAGGCTATGTAAAACTTGGTACTCTATGCTGTTTTAGACACCTACTATGGATCCTGGAATGCGTCCTTTGTCGATAAATATGGACAACTGTATTCCTTAAACTGACGCTGTAGATGACAGTGTGACAGTGATGTGCTGTTTAAATGATCACTCAGTGAGAAAGGGTTCAGTCCCAAATACTGGGGGAAAAAATGTCCCACTCAGCATTGCCAAGTTGCTGGGAAGTATTTCATGACTGCTTGAAAGGCCACATATTTAAAACAAGATTAAAAGTCAAGCTAAAGAAAATAAAATGACTTGGGATAATTTTTAGGCAGTTATGAAAACAGAAACAAATGTTATTTTTAATCTTTGGCTCACTGTAAACTGACAAGATATGAATATGAATTTGATCAAGCAATGCATAACTGCTGTCACTCGCCACAGCCACATGCCAGCAACTCCACTTCGTGTTTGATTCCAAGGTTACACGTGGAACCTATCATCTCCCTCCCAAGCTGTCCTCATTAAAGTAAATTTACTGGAGCTGATTCTTGAGGGGATGACATCATAATGACTCACAAAAGTGGAGTAAATAACCCTTCCTCAGTGAGCTGTCACAAACGTCCTTGTGAAGTTTTACACATCTCCAAGGAAGCGAGACATCGCACGTGAGTTTCTAAGATGGTGAAGGCTACCGTCAGTTCACCAACACACAGAACACAGCTTTGGAGAGAAACCCTTCCAGCTACCTGTCCATAGGAAGAGGGTGTGCTGGGAAGGGGGTCCTCAATAAGTCTGCACTCGATCCGCAGAGTGTGCACACACTGGGGGGATTTCGCGGCAATTCAGAAAACACAGAGAGGCTGTGGAACAGCACAGGGGAAATGTGCGGGGTGTAAGAGAGCCTCCCATTTCTCTATGAAGAAAACAGGCCCTGAGCGCCACGAGGAGGGGAATTCTGAACTCCTTCTACCCCCAAAATGAAACAAAACATTTTGTTTCTAGAATTAACATTTATTGAGCAACTATGCTACATCGCAAGGCTCGCAGGTACATTTCTAGACCTAGAAAGTCTATTAATTTGCCCACAAGTCTTTACTTATTAAAGGACATTAGGAAGCCAAGGGTCCCCTTGGTATCAACAAGAGTTAATCACAGAGAGAAGATGACACTATAAAGGAACCATCAGGAGTCAACCCCATTAGATTTTAAATGCCAACATGGCTGAGCATGACAAGGGCTTGCATCTACCAAGACTCGAATCCTACAGAGTTAGAAGACAAATTCAAGAAGTGTATGTTTATTTGGAGTCTAGCATCAGCATTACAAAGCAGTTTCATTTTAAGTTACTGAAATATAGTTCTGCTTTAAAATAGGGATTTATGAGCGAGCTAGATGGCTTAGCAAGTAAGGACACCAGTATGATGACTTAAGTTGATCCCGGGGACCCACATGGTGGAAGGAGAAAACCAACTTCCACAAGCTGTCCTCTGACCTCTGTGCATGCGGTGGAATACCCACGCCCGACCCCACATACATATACATGCTCACAAGTGCATGTGCGCAGGCGCACACACACACAAAGATAAATGTAATATATTTTTAAATAATTTATATTCACATTTCTATAGCAATATATTTTGAACATTATACCAAAGCTTTCATGAAAAATGCATCACAGAAGAGTCTTCACAACATATAGAATCCTAGGGATAGAGGTACAACCCAGTGGCAGTTGCGTTTAAAATCCAAAGTCTAAGCCTTTGACCCAGCAGTCCCCCAAAACCAGCCCCACCCTTGACCTACTTAATGCAGCCTTTGGGGCTCAGGAATCTGACTTTTCAGCAAGCCACTTCCTCACCCCCAAGTGAGTACTAAACTGTCTGTCCAGGCCTTGAAGTCCATTGTCTAGTGCGTCTTCTCTGCTGGTTTCCTCTTTCTCTTGCTTTCTCCTTTACTGAAATGTAACAATTATTTTTCATCATCCTCCAAATGTTCTCTATCATTCTTTCTACATTAACTGTATAAAAAACTTTCCAAAACACTAAATAGCGGCATTTTTTAAACCACATTTTTAACAATTTTTCTCAAGTTAGTGAAAAGTAGCACTAGGCAATAGCCACCTACCTTAGGAACTGGTGTAGGCAGAATACTATTACCCCCTCCTCGCAAAAAAAAGATGTCCATACTACACAGATGAGACTAAGGTCATCACAATGGTTTAAAAAAGGAGGAATGGGAAAGAAGAATCAAAGGAGTTAATGACAGATGACAGATCCAGCAGAAATGCTGGCTTTAAAGATGAAGGAATATGCCAAACAGCTTAGAATACACATGGACTCCAGGAACTGGAAAAGGTTACGAATTTTTCTCTAGAGCCTTGCTATCAATACAGTATGCTCAGATTCGCCTTGGCTTTGTGATGCATAGAACCTTAAGTCAAGACAGTGTGTCATCTGAGCCCATCAGGTTTGGGAAAAAATTGCTACAGCAGCAACAGACAACTAATACAAGTGCCTTCAAGAATATAAACACATGAGTCAGCTCTAACATACAGACCATGCTTCAGCAGCCCACACGTTTTGGTCTCTCCTCAAATGCATAACAACAAAATACAAGATATCTGGTTTAAATGGCGTATGGTCTAGTCTAGTTTGCATCTCTGTTGCTGTGATTAAAAACAACTGACCAAACACAACCTGGGGAAGAAAGTATTTATTTGGTTTCTTGGTTCTAGTCTATCATCAGGGAGCATTGTTAGGGTAAGACCTCAGAGAAGGAGCTCAAGGTAGGAACCTGGAGGTAAGAACGAACTGTTGCAGAGACCATGAGCAAATACAACTTACTGGCTTGTTTCTATCTGCTTGTGCTTAGACAGGTTTCTTATATAAGCCGGGACTACCTGCCCAAGAGTGGAAATGCCCACAGTGAGCTGGGCCCTTCTACATTAGCTAACAATTAAGAAAAATGCCCCCACAGATGCCCATACACCCATCTGATGGAGGAGGAAATTCCTTAATCAAGGTTCTCTATTCCCAGGTGTGTCAAGTTGACAACAAAGATTATGCATCACAAGTTCACCCTTTGTCACCTTGACACATCAACACATAGCTGTTTAACCATAACCTTTCCTTTCTTGTTTGTCCCCAAGATCTCATGACAGTACCATATTATAAAACACAATGCAACTTTTAAAAGTTACAATGATTTAAAAGTCCAAGTTCTCTTTAAAAATCTAATGTAGGATCCTGTAAAATCACAAACAAGTTACATACTTTCTTATTCTGAGACAGAAGAACGAGGGTATAATTACAGTCAGATCAAAGCAAAACAAAAACATGGCCCACATGGTTCATTGTTCAAGCAATGCTGTTCTTCTCCACTCTCTCCTAGTCCTCAGTTTATCTTCCACTGAAACAAACTGGTCATTGCTTTGGAAATGAAGGAAGGGAGAAAGTTGAAAGGGGGGGTTTTCTTAATTCAAGACTTACTGGCATTTAGGGCCAGATAACTTGGTGGTGGTGGACTATTCTTTGCTCTGGAGGGTGTTCAGCAGCATCCCTGGCCACTATCTATTTGGTGTCAGAGTCAATACCCCTTGTCCTCAATGGTGACCATCAAAAAATGTCTCCAGATGCCTTGGTTGAGATCCATGGGTCTAAGACATGTGCCAGCTCATCCTGGCTCCCATCAGTAAATGAAAGTTTCAGCATGTATATAATGGCTGACCATTCTGAATATGAAATGCTTGGAACTACAAGTGATCTAGAGTTAAGAGTTTTTAAGAATTCAAGAATACTTGCATATAAAGACATTGAATATTTGTTGGGTAAGAGCTAAAAATCTGAGCATAAAAGCAAAATTCATTTATGGTTCATGTACAACTTGTGCAGCTAGCCCGAATGTCATTTTATATAATATTTTAAGTAATTTTCTTCATGAAATAGGCTTCAGTGGGATTTTCTACTGCAGCAGGTTGGTGCTCAAAAGCTTCATATTTGGGGATATTTCAGATTTTCACAGTAGGGATACATATATACACTCCTAAGTTACAGCTGGTCTCATTCAAATGAGTTTCCCAAGAATTCAGGCTGTTTGGCATTTCAAAACAGCTTTAAGTCAAAAATTCAACCACAGACTTTTTTTAAAGGCTCCACTACACTTACTGTCAGCCACAGGCAACGGAAACTCAGCCTTTCCACGGCGACCGTCAGCCCAACCCTGTGCACAAGCTCACCATCCATGCTGCTGACAGGGGCATGGGGGTCAGAGGGCAACACTTCCTGAGTGCTAATGCAATAGCTCCCTACAACTTTCTCGCCTTGCTCTCATTAACTGAATCCCCTTCAAGCCAGAAGTTCCAGTGCAGTGTAGTACAGACCCAGAGGCAGGGGATGGGCTGGAAGCCTGGCTCTGGTTACAGACAGATGTCCTGGAATCAGATCCTGGGAAATGGCTGCTGTCCTGCAGCTGGAAGTCAACAGCACTAAAGAAACAGATCATTTCCTCAATGGGTTCTCTCCAAGAAAATGACTTGAACACGCTCAAAGAGCCTGTTTTGAGTAGTTCTGAATTCGGCCCCGGCTTTCAGTTTCAATTTCAAAATGACAAAGCAGGAAAGAAGATCATGGAAACATTAGCTCCTATTTTTACTGAGACCTTAAGAAAGATACAGTTTCCAAGGCTGAATGTATTTACAGGCGTATGATGAGTCCAGGGGAGAGCTACGGCTGACCAGAGTTGAGAGGGGTCTTGATGGCGGTGGCTGGGGAGTTACGAAGATTGGTGACCGTGCAGAATGTTCTTCCAAGAATGTCTGCCCACATCCTTGGTGACTCGAAGTAACCAATGGCCTTTCAACACAGCAACTGTACTTCATCCTTTGGAGATTAACCCTCAGTCATCCGTGGCCATGTTGATCAATGCTAAGATGATCAACAGCCAAATGTTTTCTCAGAGGCTTTTCTCTACGGACACAATCTAAAAATGATGTCCCAGGACTCTGGAGACCTAAGGGCCAAGGTCAGCAATCCAAGGCACCCAATACGGATTCCCCTCCCTTTCATGCCTTCAGATATTTTACAGTTAAAATGAGAGGATGCTATTTGTGGCAGTCAACTTGTATAACATGCAGGAGGGTGAAAGGGAAAAGACTCTCGGGACTCAGCAAGTGGATAAAGATGCTGGCTGCTGGCGGCCAGGACTAACAACATGATATAGATTCCTCCAAGCACCACGTGATGGGAAGAGAGAAACAACTCACATAAATTGTCCTCTGACCTACACACACACACACACACACACACACACACACACACACACACACACATACACACACACGTTAAATCACATTAAATAAATAAATAAAATGTAAATAACCAAAGAGGATAGTTCTCAGGGAAGGGCAGGATAAATGTTATAGACTAAAGTTGGCGGGCAAAGAACTTCTTGGGAAGATGATGACGGGGTGAGCATAGTGGGAGAAACGCTTGCATCATTAGCCATGTCCCCCAGAAGCCAAAGTCTCCAATTCTTAAGTGCTGCACAGTGGTGTGCTAACATCACCAAACCTATCTCCAGCCAGGCTGCCTGCCTTAGCACCAGGGTGATACATTAACATTACGAAGACAAGCGTGGGTGAGTGTGCAATCCGGTGAAAGAACATGCAAGCTAAGATTTCTAAATGATGTGTAACCAACCTATACTTGCCCCTTGTAGGTGGTTGGTTGAAAAGAATAAGAATATACCCTTACATGGCAATACTGAGCTGTGGGAGTTAAGTTCACTCCTTGCAGGACTGAATAGCCTATGGTTTTTGAATTGGAAAGTGACTCGTGCATACAACATCCTTGCATAAGGATAATGGGCAAAGTAGCACCTTATTGCAAAACCTATCACTGCCAGCAACCGAAACCCTAGTCTAGCTGGTTTCTGCATGAAATACACACCTTTTTTTAGCTGCTGGAGAAGTTGAAATATGTTAGGTTTTCTTTTAGTATTGGCCAACTGCCCACACAGGCCCAGAAGATAAGTATGAATAAAATACAGTCCCTTCACTTCCTGTCTAGGGGACAATACTAAATAAGGCCACAACAGGGTTATGAAGAAGTAAACCTATACAGATGGTAAAGTGGACACCTTTTGGAAAGTTTCCCAATTTGATAACCGACTCACCAATTGTGCCTGGTCGTTTGTGGTGACTGTAAGAATTTCACTAGGTTGTTCCAGGCTGAAAACACCCTTTAACAAAGAGTTCTCATTACAAAATTGGTCTCTGCTTCCAAACGTCTCGCCGTAAACAGAAGTTCTACACAAGCCTTAATAACTGATTTTATTCTATCCCACCACAAGATGTGGAATATCATTGTGTTCATGTTTTCCTATGTTCAATGAACTCTTCACAATATTTTGTATTCATTCATATCTGCAGGTTTGTCCTATTTTAAAACTTTTTTGACTCACTAACATTTTTAATTTTTTTTTTTGAGACAGGATCTCATTTAAACAGGCTGATTTCAAACTCGGTATAGCCTGGAGGATAACCTTGAACTCCTGGTTCTCCTGCCTCCACCTCCCAAGTACTGAGGTTTGCAGGTGAGGCCTGTATTACGTGGTTCTGGGCATCAAACCCAGGGCTTTGCACATGCTCGATAAGCATTTTACCAGAGGAACTACACCCTGGGCCGCCTTGTAATCTGAAATAAAACTTTCAAATTAGAAATGAAGCTACGGGATAATTTAAGGCATTTTTATATGGGACTTTATACTTTGTTCTAATGAATGATGTCTGTGGCCACAGTAAGCAAAGCACCACGGGAAATGTTAAAAGGAACAGGAGGCTGTTGTCCTTGACAGTACTTTCTAAACTTAGTCAGGGAAACACAAATAAACCAAGCCACACGAATCAAGGGCAGTGTGGATGAAGAGACAGGAATTCAGCTCATAGGCAGAGAGGTCTCTGGTGGAAAGCAAGCTTTAATTCTCTGTGCTTGGGGGAGGGGAACTCTCTGTTTTCACCCCATCACCTCCAGAATGAGCACAATCTTAAAACTCTACCTAGATAAGAGGAGGAGATATATTAAGCTTGACCACGCTTTAAAAAAATTGAATACATTACAATGCCACTTGTTTAAAATTTACATTTGTTAGTCAGTTTGTATGGCGGGGGGTTGTGCATGCCTCACTGTGGGTGTGTGGCAATCAGAGGGTAGTTTGGAGAGTGGGTTCTCTCTTTCCACCACGTGAGATCCATGACTGAACTCAGATCATCAGGCTTGGAGGAGGGTGCCTTCACCCTCTGAGGCATCCTGCTGCCCCCATGTTAGCTTTTTAATATGGCGGGGGTGGTTTTCAGTCCCTCTCCTGTTTCTCTTCTGTGTTCATTCTTAGGTCCTATGCTTGTTTCTCATCACTCCTGCACTATGAAATGAGGGTACCAAATCACATCCACTTTGCCTGTGTGGCTTGGGGCTCACCTCGCTCTTGTGCACATGGATCATTTATGAAGCAGTCAGAAGGTTGCCCTGCGTGTAATTTTAGTATGAGTATTCATCCTTTCAAGTCTCTCGATCTTGTGAAGCAACTGAGTATTCACCTACATTTGCTTTTCCTTAGATGACTGTTAACATAAGCAAGCTACAACTGACGAGGTTCAGAAAGAACTGTCCGCAACTTTCTATTACTGCTCTCCCTCCATTCTGCTTTTGTTAATCGTCACACCTGCCTTCTGGGTGTGCCACGCACTTTGAATTTGCTGCACTGTGTTTTTAAATTGGTCATTAAAAAAAGCATATAGTACAGAAGAATGAGTTGTTTTTTTCTTTTGACTTTTGTCACTGGCTGTATGCCCAAGAAGATCTGTTACTCTAGCTAATTTTGTTTTGTTTTTTTTTTCCCCTAAATTCTAACAATAGTCCCAGATGCATTCTCCTTTGGCCACTTGGCTTTAACAATAGGGGAGACTGTTTCCTTTACTGAAGGGAATCATTAAATTTGCCAGTCAGAGATGGCGAAAAGTAAAGTCAATGCATAAATGCCATGGAGTAAACATACAGCATAACTTAGAAGAGCGAAGGCCACGTCACCAGTGCAGCAAATGCAATCACTTTAGGATTCTCAGTACGCTTCCTTTTCAAGTTCTTAGGTATCGAGTTAATGTCTTTGATCTAGAGATAACGCACATGTTTCTATCAATATGAAATTCTTAGGCTATGACATAGTTCAGTAGATGGGTAGAGTGATGGCAGCACAGGCAGGAAGACATGAATTCGGGTCCCCAGAATCCAGATGCAGTAGTGCGCATCTGCCATCTTAGCACTTCTACTCTAGTGTGTACCTACAGTCCCATCATTCCTACCCTAGTGTGTACCTACAGTCCCATCATTCCTACCCTAGTGTGTATCTGCAGTCCAGCTCTCCTACAGTAGTGTGTATCCACAGTCCCAGCTCTCCTACAGTAGTGTGTATCCACAGTCCCAGCTCTCCTACAGTAGTGTGTAGTGTGTATCTACACTCCGGCACTCTTACACTAAGATGGGAGGCAGAGAATGGAGAATTCACAGAAGCTGGTTGGCTGGCTAGCCTGGTATACACAGTAACAAACAAGAAAGACCCAGTCTCAAACAATGTGGGAGGTGAAGACTCACACTGTAGGTTGGCTTCTGGAAGCTCCACACATGCCCACACTCTTACACACCAACAGGCACACTGAATGCACACGCACATACAAACAAATACAAAACATAAAGAAGTTGTAACCAACTACCGAGTGTCTTTTTAGCAAATCTTATTTCAAACACTTTCAACCAATGCCATGTGTTCTGCGACAACAGGCACTATTGTAATTCTATCTTAGATGCCTCTGAAGACAAACATGCTTCCTTCTTCTTTACAGATGGTTGGATGGGCTGTGCTCAGAACCTGGCTGTCTTTGGCTGGTGTTCTTTCCCAGCTCAAAGTGAAAACCCAAAGATAGAAAACTGAACAGGAGCCGAGACTAAGGAATTCAGAAGATCAAAGAATACTTTAATTACTTTTTATAAAGAGAGATGTGTAGTTACACACCAGCAATTTTCTTATTTGAATATAAGTAGACCCCACTACTTTACACACACACACACACCCCTAAGAAATTGAGGTGGTGTCATGCCTGTAATCTCAGCACATGGGAGACAAAAGCCAGCCTGGTCTACTTATCAAGTTCCAGGCCAACTAGGCCTACATAGTGAGACCTGTCTCAAAATAAATAATAACAAATGCTGGCAAAGATGTGGGGAAAGAGGAACACTTACATAATGTTGGTGGGAGTATAAACTAGGGCAGCCACTATGAAAATCAGTGTGGAGATTTTGAAAAACAAAACAAAAAAACCCCAAAAAATCAGAAAAACAAACTACAATTAGAATCTACTGTATGATCCAGCTATACCACTCCTGGGCCTAAGCCCAAAGGGTCTTTTATCCTTTCACAGAGATACTTACGATCCATGTTATATCCATAATAACAAGGAAATAAAACTAGCCCAGTTGTCTTGTCTATCAACAGATGAATGGGAAAGAAAAAGTAGTTCATTGTGCACAGTGGAATTTTATTCTGCCATAAAGAAAAATGGGGTTTATAGGAATATGTATGGAATTGGAAAATATATTAAGCAAGGTGGTCCAGGCTCAAAAGGACAAATGCCACATAGTCTCACTCATATGTGTTTCCTAGCTTCTAGTTTTTAAATACAGGCCTTTATGTGAGCATGAACATGGGTAGAGGTCCTGAAACTTGAAAGGGGCCCATGAGAGGGATGAGAACTTTCAGGCATGGGTGTGGGGTTAACAGACTAGGTATGACATGAAAATGAAAAAGAGAATACTGGGGGCAGAAGGTGCAAGCAGGGATGAGAAAGGAACTGGGGGAGGGGAAGGTGGAGGTGAGGTCAGACAAGTGGACAGGAAAATGCCACGAGGAAACTCATTACTTCATATGCTAATTAAAAATTCAGAACCAGTCTGCCAAAAGGAAAAGGAAGAAACCAGAAAGGAAAGGAAGATGGATGGATGGAGAATGGGGTAAAAGAAAGGATAGAAATAAAGGAAGAAAAGAGGGACGGAGTAAGGAAAATAAGGAAGAGGAGGAAGGGGAGGAAAAACAGAGGGAGAAAAAGGGAGTCAGGGAGAGGAAAAAGAAGAGAAGGAAGGGGGAAGGAGAGAGGAAAGGGAGGGAGGGAAAGGCAGGGAGTCTGTTTTCATCTAGGAGGTTAGGTTCTAAAGTTTTGAAAAATTGTCCAAGCTCACTCTGAAACACCCTTGGTTTCCCCATAAACACTGCAGACATGATTCTGTGTATACACTACAACAGCTTTCATATACCAAAGTCTGAGGACTTCTAACCTACCGGGAGAGCTGAGAGGGACCGATGTGTCAGTGTGCAGATAGATGCTCAGTCTTCCCTTTATCACAGTGAAACGTCAGGGCCCCCACGTTCAGTTAGGAGAATAAGGAGGAATGGTAACGTGCAAAAACCCAGCAAGGTTCGCTTCATCCTCTAGCGAACAGTAAGCTGCTTTCAGTTATTTCAAGTAACTTACTGTAACACTGAGGACTGAACTAGTCAACCAGTCTTAACCCTGAGCTGTCCCCCAGCCATTAAGATTTTATTTAAAAAATTAGTGAAGAATACATTTATCATTGTTATAGTTAAAAGAATCCTATCAGGGGATAGTAGAACACACGTGATCCGAAGGAGAAAAGGGGGAAATGGGAAAGAGGGCTAAGTGGGGAGGGAGATAGATGGGTAGAAGACAGGGAGGATTTGGGGAAAGAATAAAGCCAAGGATGCTTGAAAAACCATTTTATAACACACACACACACACACAGATAGAGAGAGAGAGAGAGAGAGAGAGAGAGAGAGAGAGAGTTCAATTGGAGTTATCCTACAAAAGGGATTATGCTCCCCCAAGAAGTCATAGGTTGCCAAATGAAAAGCCAGTGTCAGATGCAAGCTGTCTCCCCTCAGAGTGTTGATCAAAGGTATCCCAGAGATTCCCCCCAAACAGGACAGGCTATCATAGCCATTGCCCTTGGTTGCCTACCAGTGTTTGATGGCAAGAGCCTGTTACTGAAGCCATCACACACATTGGTCACAGGACTGGAAGAAATCGATTGTTACTGACCAGGAAGCTTTCTGTGGGCTGGCTATAACTGTCCTAGTACCCGAAGGTGCTATGCAAGCAGCTGGAGGGTGGGGAGAGTCTTTAATAGTCTTACCCAGATCTGAATCCTGTGAACTTGAGTAGTGACTAGTGTAGCAAGCTATGCCAATGGGTACAACGGTGTCACAAATGTTACGGCAGGGACCAACTACTATCCGATTAGATTTAAGGCCCCCTCCCTGGAAGGAAACTCCTGGTACTGAAAATCTGGACAAGAAGTTCACAGGAAACTGAGGGTGAACTTACTTCTGTTATTTTGTTAAGTGGACATAGTATAAAACTGACCTCTAAATTCATCTCTCTCTACCCATGGATCAGTGCATCTGTCTGACCTCAGTAAGCTAGGTTTCTTGTTGCAGTGGGTGGTAGTTAATGACAAAACTCACAACTGGTCAAACTGCAGAACACGAGTGATTATGGAGTGCTCAGCCATAAATGGAACATTCATGTCATACTCCTAAGGCCCTGGGACCATCATGGAAGAGGCGGCAGAACCATTATAAAAGCCAGAAGTTGGGGAGGACCAAAGCGAAACGGAGTCTTCTAGACATGGCAAGACTGCCGTGCTCATATTTAAAGCAGCTGTGGTTGCCTGCATAAGAACTGCACAGCCTGACCAACTACCTCAACATCTCCAGCTTCAGGAATGTCCCAAAGAGCTCCCTGCCCCCAACATCTCCTACTCTTCTTCATTGACCCCCTTTCTTTCATCCATGATGTTCCAGGTTCCAAAATAAACTTCTATCCACGGCACCTCTCGGCCTCTTCCACTGAATCCTACAGGCTTCTTGGAAGACAGTCGTACCAAGAGACAGACATCAGCATGCTTATCATCACTCATTAGCTCCTTCCAAGAAGAAGGGTCCAGGGCTGTCCGGACTTCAGCTTGTGTATGAGTTGTTCCTCCCAAGATAGTGGGGGACAGAGGTCAGAAAGGACTGAGAGCCGGTTACTGTCCCGGGTTCCAATGGCTTAAAACCAAAGTGAGACAAATGAGAGTGGCGGCTGTAGTCATGGTGATTTACAATCATTCAGAAAGCCCAAGTGTTACTCGAATGTGGGGCAGGAAATGTGTGCTAAGCGTTTGCTTTCTTTCTCTTTTCCAGATGAACTCAAAAGGTACCATCTTCCACCACTCAAAGTGTGGGATTAGGGACCAGAGGTTGTAGCTCCTAGAAAATGGGCAATTTAAAGAACAACAAAAATTAAATTAGTGGTCTAGCTAAGGGATGGAAAACCGTGGAAGAGAAAAGGTTGAATGGAAGGGGTGCAGGAGTTAGGGACTTTCTAGCAAATTCCAGAGAAGGAGCAAGTGTTATTTCCTTTCCTGCCTGGGCACTGTTCCAGAAGGAATTCCTGGGTCCTTTTCTGGATATTCCCTCCCTATTGTCACATTAAACCTCTTCCCTTCTCAGTCTGACCGTGTGGAAGGAAAAGTGCGGCCTTGGAGGAGACAAGAAGACTGCCTGTCAATCAGCAATGCCCCAAAGGAAGCCAGGCAGCCCTACTGTCCGGTCTCTATTAGAGTTCCATCCTAAGAAAGACTCCAGGACACAGGACCAGAGTCACGACCTAGCAGTGCAGTGTGGGGTGATGAAGAGCCATCTCCCCCAAACTGTCCTGGTCAGTGCTGATAAGAAAAGGGGAATGGGAGGTGTCATAATACACGAAATATGGACATTAAGGAAGGCCAAGTGTGAGATAAGGGAAGCTGCCCTTGGCACTCCTGCTTCATGTATGGGAAGATGGATCTCTCGCTAACGAGCAAGGCAGCATGGGGTGTGCGGGGCACACTTGCTTCAACACAGCAAAGCTGCTCCTGCACACCCCCCTTCTCACTCCCATTAGCTCAGCCTTGTCAGGATGGAAGGAGCTCAGTGAATCATTTGCTTGTGTTGAACTGTTTGTATATTCTGAAGTCCTGATGAGGCCATTAGTCTCCAAGAAGACTGCTCGGTAAGCTAAAGGAGCTGCCATTATGTAACTTCCCGAGAACACACAGAGAGCAGTGACAGGGAGGCCCCAGTGTCGGCAAGACACGCAGCGGAGATTGTCAGCCACAAACGAATGTATATGGGTGGGAGGGAAAGATCCATGAGCAAGGCCAGGCCAGCCAGGGCTCTACAGACAAAAACGAACTATAAATGTCTAATTGGAACAGAGCAGAGCCCTGAAAGACTAAAGGTCCCTGGGCCACCAGTACCTGTCATAGACCAGCTGTTGACATCACCTTTCCCCACACAGCAGCATCTGTAAGAGCCTTGATAGAAGGCAGAAATGCAGGGCAACAGCACCAGAAGTGAATCCCGAGCCTTCTGGGGTAGCAGCTGTTCTCTTCCGAGCATACCCCACGCCTGCCAACATCTGCCTCGAAACACAGCTCATGTTGGCTCTGACATGAAAAAAATCCCCTCTTTTCCTCTCTGTGACTCCCATTTTCCAGTTCCAAGATCAGAAAAAAAATATTATATAGTTGAGGGTTTCCCATCCAAGGTAATAGAGCGCTAACCAAAATAAAGTGGGGCGGAGGAGGCCACTGAGACAGCTCGCAGGGTAAAAGCATCTGCCACTCAAACCTGAGCACCTAGGCTCAATCCCTGGAATCCACATAAAGGGCAAAGGAGAGTGCCAAGTCTACAATGTTGTTCTCTGACTTCCACAGGAGCATGCCATGGCAGGTGCACGCCCACTCACACACACACACACACACACACACACACACACACACACACACAATTTTAATGTTAGAACATCTATTTTCACTTTCTTTCATCAGCATTTTGAGCTAATTTGTACACTGTCTGTGATAAAATAATGACACCTAAAAGTGGTTTTCGTTGTTTTGTTTTATTTCACTTAAGAAAATTTGCAAGGTTTCAGTTAGCTGCCACCTGCAGCGGGGAAATGGGAAATGATGGCCCACCTGGAAGAGATCAAAGTCTTCCTGGGTATCATAAAGCGTCATTCTGAGCACGAGCCTACTAGGGAGCATTTTAAAGTGCTTTTCATGGCATGCCTGCTACATTTTGGTCTGTTAATCCCCACTTTCTGCCTTCTATTCATATGCTTTATATTATTTATTTGTTAAGTTATATATTTTAGCTGAACTTGAAATAACAGTTATTTTTAGGAGGCTGCCAACCTGGGTCAGAAGAGCCTTAGAAACTTGGCTCACAGCTATACTGGCACAGGGAGCCTGGACAGCCAAAAGCAAGAAGCTGATGAGACCAACTTCCCAAAACACGGAGAGAAAGCATCTTTTGCTTTCCAAAAAAAAAAAAAAAAAAGCGTTGCTTGCTGAAGAGTACTTCCTTTATATCAACCAGCCACTTCCCTGTATGCTGAGCATACAGATCCAGCCACCTCTGTGCCAGTCAGGCCTACAGAAAGGGGATTTCTTCACCTTGTTTTAGGTCTGGCTTTGGAGGGAAGGAATAGGGAAACAGGGAATGGAGAAAGATGAAGAGAGGGGGAGTCAGGAAGTGACAGCCCCCCTCCATAGGCCAGCACACAGAAACATCCCACACAGCTGCTAGCCTTGAGCCTTTCTCCACTGACTGTCTTCCAAAGCTAATGGTGGCCGTGAGGAGAAAGAGAGCAGTTCCTCAGCTTCGGCGCCTTTCAGGTTATTTCAACTTACTACCTCTGCTAACTTCCCTTCAGGAACTTTTGGCCCAGAGCCCTCCCCCATGTGCACAAGGCAGAGATGCTCAGAAGAAAAACGTCTGACTCTGCTTTAAAGAGCTGACGTGGTGGGAGTCCAATGTCCTCCACATTTTGGAGATTGTATCCAAGGGGCTTAGGGAGCCACCTCAGAGTGTTTCCTGACACATAGATGCTTGGGTTTCAGCTGGGCATAAATCAGCCTATCCCACATGAGTTCTAAACACAGGCAGTGCTCTGTCTGAGTTTCTGAACCCCATTCTAGTGCAAACATGTTTGGCAATTAGTGCCCGAAGGCTCCCCAGCGTTCTCTGCTTGGCAGACGGTTCTGCTGCCACCACGGGTATTACCATTTCAGGATTCCCACAACTTCCCTTTCTTCCTCTGCCCTGTTCTCCTTTCCACTGAGATGCTATGTGGGCTGGAGCTGTAGGGGCCAGGCGGAGGAGCATCAGGATGCCAGGGAGCTGTCAGGATTTCTGCCAAAGGCCAGGTTCACGCTTCAGGCCCCTCCTTTGGCTGGTGACAGAAAACAGTCACTTGTTTCATCATTTGTTTGGTATTCAGAGGCAAGCCGCAGAGCCAGTGGGTCCAGCCACAGATCGTAGCTTAAAGGTGTGAGGACAGTGACAAAAATCCCCTGAACATGGCAAGGACTTCTAGCTGCCCCCACAGAAAGAAAGAACAATTTTGCAAGTTTCATTTCCATTCGTTGGAACAATCTAGACTTGTCTGACTGGGAAGACGCAGTAGCCCATGGGGAGGCTCACCCCACCCAGCTCTTCCCCTTTTAAAGTTTTTCCAAACTGATTTCCATATGGAGGACCCATTCCTTTACTGTATCACTTCCTACCGGCCAAAGAGAACTTCCTATGACAGACTTACGACCTTCAGGATGTCACAGGAATAAAAATGCCTATCATGATAAACACTGAGCATCCTTTATCCCAAACACCAGGAGTATTTCCGATTTTAATTTTTTTTTCAGATTCTGAAATACTCTGCACATACACGATGAGTTATGTTGGAGAAAGAACTCAGGTCTAATGATGAAATTCATTTGGGTTGCATGCTTATGTCACATCGACAGCCTAGAGGTCACATGATGAGTTATCTCCAGGGCCCCAGTGCTCTTAGACCCGTTGTCGTTCATCAGAGGAATTTTCCACTTGTGTCGTGTTGGTCTCAGAAAGTTCCAGATTCTGTGCCATTTCACATTTGGGGATTTGGAGTTCGGGGAGACTCAGCTTATATTGATTCCCAGGTCTACATGGCAGCCCCTCCTCTGCTCAAGGCCTAAGCTGACCCCATGGAGACCTGTTGGAAGATATGGGACATTACCGGGGATTCTGAAGCCACAGTTAAAAACGGCTGGTAAAAAAGCCTGCTTCCTCGTTTTCCTGATGCTGGGAAATCTTAGGTTATCTGCCCAAAGCCACTTGATTGTAGCCCTGTGATTCAGCACAGCCCCAACGGTCAGCCAGGAGCCTTCTTCATCTCTGTTTACTACTCAGAATTGGGGCGGGGGGAGAAATAATGCAATCTCTGACAACAGAGAGAATGTATTCTTAACGAGTTTGAAATTCATTTTTTTCCTGAATTTATTACATAACCTGCAAATTTCAGATGAAGCATCCCTTACTAAATTAGGAGCGTGTATTATTATAAAGAATCTTAAAAGTCTTCCTTTATTCACCTGATATTCTAAGAGTTATGGAGATGTAATAGGAAACAAACCAGAAACATAGAGGAATAATATTTGCTTTCGGAAAACCAAACAAAGGAAATGGTCAATGAACTAACATATCAATGTCCACAAACAACATATGTGTACACACACACACACACACACACACACACACACACACACACACACCCTTCAACTTCTGGCCCAGGACTGCTCGTTTTTGTGTGGGAAGGACTGTAATTTGCATTCGCTGTTAGGCCAAGCAAATTTGTGGGTATGCTGTCATTTTTTGTGTTGGGACTAGTGCCTCATTTTGACCACGAGCACCACTTCTTCCCTGGTTCACTCTGCATAGTGATGATGAAGTAATACACCTGCATGGTGTTGAGTCTCTAACATCAAGATTGCTGCTAAGGAACCACTGATCTCCCCAGCCTCCACACTCCACCTTCGGCATGCTGGGTTTCCCCTTGCTAGAGAGGAACAAGGGAACGATTAACTGGTGAGGACACCTTAGGTGGTTCCCCCACCCACAGACCATGAGGTATCTTGTGCATTTAGAAAGAAACGCACAATACTGCTACTACACCCACACCATCTCTCTCTCTCTCTCTCTCTCTCTCTCTCTCTCTCTCTCTCTCTCTCTCTCTCTCTCTCTGAAACGTTTTCTTATATAAAATCCAGTAATACTCCCTTTTACAATCTGATTAAAAGATACTATTTGCTATTTTTTTTTCTCCTGGAGATAGATTTGTTAAATTGAGTTTATAGAGTTTACATGAAATGTTTACAGGTCATAAAAAAGAAGTTGGCACCCACCCTGAGGTAGGTGACCTGAGCAAAAGCAGTCATCATTTAGTCTTTAAACTGTAAACATGGAAGCATCAAGATCAAGAAAAATATGACCCACAAGACAGTGCATTTTATCTTTCCATAAATCATTTTAAAAATAAGGAATTTATTTTATTTTCACAATACATTTACTTATTATCCTCCTGTACACCCAAACTTTTTGTTTGTTTAGTTTTGCCAAGTAGTCTCACTACCCGCCCTGGCGGGTCTGGAATTTGCTATCTTGGAATTGGCTGTATAGATCGGGCTGACCTCAAACTCTCAGAGAGATTCCCCCAACCTTTGTCTCCCGAGCACTAGGATTAGAGACATATGCCCACTGCACCTGGCTACACAAGGTAGCACATTTTCAGGGACAAAAATCCTAAGTAATGTATGATCGATGCGTTTCATCTATTTAAAAAAAAATAATAGATGACTTTTTTTTCTCTTGGACAATTTCCTAAGTGTATCTAAGCTATTAGGACTAGTCTCATTCCCACAACCTTCTCTTATCTCCCCGCCCCACCTCTGTGAATATTCCCTCTTCCCTCCAGAGCATTTTCCAGTGGCTCACGTCCTTTTGTTTTGTTTCATAGTATACCACATTTAATCAGGGCCATCTGTGTGATAAGAAATACACTGGAGCTGGCAGGCTCACCAGTGGGTACCAGGTTTGAGGACAGTGATGTCCTCTCCCAATCCAGTCAGTAGCCACTCTTTCAGCAGGGCTCCCAAGTCCAAGGCTGACTTTGACAGGGCCAATCTTATGCAAGACTAGTCAAAATGCCTTGATGTATAGTTTCCTTTATTAAAATATTCATGGTATTTAAAGTCGTTGGGGTTTTGTTATTTTGTTTTGGTTTGGTTTGATTATTTCAGGATTTCTCTGTACTTCTCACTGTCCTGGAACTTGCTCTATAGAACAGGCTGGCCTTGAACTCACAGTGATCTGCCTGCCTCTGCCTCCCAAGTGCTGGGATTAAAGGTGTGCACCACCACAGACAGGCACTTAAAAGTATTTTTGAGTTTTTTTTTTTTTTTAAAGAGAAATTGTTCAAATATCAATTTAATGTATTAAAAGTCATCTCATTAAATTTCCTTGAATTCAATGACAAAAATAGCAACTCATTACATGTGAAATATAAGCCATGACTGACAGAATTAAGACATATATGGAGGCCCATCCGCATTTCATAACCATGGTTACAATGTTTACACTGGCGTTACTGAAAATCAGTACTGATATTCTACCCTCACTTGACTGTGAATCTTAAAAGGGAGATTGTGTGTTAGCCTTCTTTTCTTTTTGTTTTGTTGTTTTTGTTTGATTTGACTCATTTTTAAAATATGTTTTTAGTTGAAAGAGAATTACATCACTTTTCCTCTTCTCCTTTTTTCCTCCAGCCCCTCGTGGGTGACTTTATTTTATGTGGATGAATGTTTTGCCTGCATGTATGTATGTATACCACATGCATGCCTGATACCCTCAGAGAGCGGAAGCAGGGATTGGAGCCCTTAGAACTGGAGTCCTAGGCAGTTGTGAGCCATTATGTGGTTGCTGGGAATTGAACCCTGGTCCTCTGTAAGAGCAGCAAGTGCTCTTAATAACTCTGTCATCTCCCTAGTCCTGAAATCTCCCCCCATGCCACCCCCTTTTTTTAAAATTTCTCCACACATGCATTTAAATTCACACAAGAAATGAAAATTCACAAATCTACTTGAGTTATGTTGACTTTCTGGTTTTCTATTCTGACTCTTTCAGGGCATGTAGCATGGGGTAACACATTTCCAAAAATATCTTGTCACACAGAATATATGTAATCACACTAAAACATGTGAGTCTAAGCTCCCAGGGTCTTTTCAGACTCAGAAACATGCAGTGTGCCCTCTGAGGTAACTCAGTCTAAGAAAGGCAGCCAGTGTCTCATAGATTTTCATGTGGTGGCCAGACACAAAATTTGGATCAAGTTCCTCAAAAGCCAACCCCCCTCCCCCGTTTTTCTTTTGTGTGTGTGTGTGTGTGTGTGTGTGTGTGTGTTTTTTTTTTTTTGTGTGTGTGTGTGTGTGTGTGTGTGTGGTTTTTTTTTTTTTTTTTTTCCCAGACAGGGCTTCTCTGTGTAGCTTTGTGCCTTTTCTGGAACTCACAGAGATCCAGGCTGGCCTCCAACTCACAGAGATGTGCCTGCCTCTGCCTCCCAAGTGCTGGTCATGTGCCATGACCACCTGGCTGGGTTTTTTTTTTTTCTTGAGACAGGGTCTTTCACTGAACTTGTAGCTCACTACACAGCTGGCCCTGGGGATTCTCCTTTCTCTGCCTCCTCAAGCACTCTGATTTTAAGGGTATACTTGCACACCTGGCTTTTTTTATATCAGTTCTGGAAATCAAGCTCTGGCCTCATGCTTACACAGAATGCTCTTTTCCAGCTGAGCCTTTCCCTGAACCCAACAGAGCCTATTTCAAAGCTAGTAATGCACCACAAATTACTGGATCATCCTGCAGCAACTTTCCTATTAAGACTTAATAAGAAAGGCATCCAGCCAATATCCTAACAGAATTCTGGTGTGAAATTATTCACCTCAGAAGGGTCCACCTCAAAGACCTGTGACACAGATTGTCTTGAAACAAGTTCCTAACAGAAGGGATTATTTAGAACATAGGACATGGAGTTCCCTGACACAGTGCCACTAGATATTATACTCTCGGCTAGAAACAGAAATGTTTAAATAATTTGCTTGGTTGAGGAGCCAGTTATTCCATCAGTAGCAAGCAGGAAGGAAAGGCTGTATTGTTTGGGAGATTTTTTTTAAATGTCCTACAAATAGTTAAAGACAATTACTACAGATATTTTTAAAACCAGTTTTTTTAAAGATATAAATAAAGTCACTCAAATAAACAAAACATAGTTATTGAGAACCTCCTATGTGGCCTGGGTGAGGTTTCTTAGTCCCATGAACTTTCTGTGTATTTACAAAAGTATTTAACTAAATAAAGTATTTCAATAAATAATGCAGTCTCCCACAACGTCCATGGAGCTGTAATTCCATCTAACTTCTATGACAGGGTAAACCTTGCATGGGATGCAAGCTTAAGGTAAACAATCACGGTGTGCTACCTAACATCCTGGGAGGATCATGGATTCAAATCCTGAAGAGAGAAGAACTAAGCCATTGGCATGGGGTTACAAGAAATAAGTGAAGCTGTCTGCTGTATGAAAAGCATTCAATGAAAATACCATCTCAGCTTGCTGTGGCACAGCTAACTTAATTGAGGTGAATTTTTTCCTGAGCCTCCAAAATTAAATTAAACTTTTTATTTTAATTTTCAAAAGAAATTGTGTGTGTGCGTGTGTGTGCGTGTGTGTGTGTGTGTGTGTGTGTGTGTGCGTGTGTATGTGTGTGTGTGTGTGTGTGTGTGTGAGAGAGAGAGAGAGAGAGAGAGAGAGAGAGAGAGAGAGAGAGAGAGAAGCAGAGAGTCTGTATGTATGCTCTCTCTAATGTATGCAGGTGTAAGTGTGTGTGCAGATGTGCATACCTGTGGCGGCTTGACATCAGGAGTCCTGGATTGCTCTTCACCTTATTTCTCGACCTAGGGCCTCTCAGTTGAAGCCTGACCTCCCATACTTCTAGTCTAGCTAGCCAGCTTGCTCCAGGGATCCCTTCTCTGCTTTCCAAGCTCTGGAATTACCAACAGGTTTCCATACTCAGCAGGCATTTATGTAGGTCCTGGGGATCAGGCTTCTGGAGCAAGCCATCCACTCAGCCATCTCCAACCACCCCCTCAACTTGCTATTTTCATAATGAAAGAATTTCCACAAGGTTCTACCTCAAATTCCATGGATGATGCAATGACGACATGATCTGGATGCTCTCTAAGTAGATTGAGCATCTTCTAGTACCCATGTACCAGAACTTACTGCTAAAATTTTAAAGATATTAAGAATCAGGAAAACATGTTTGAGAGTTCTGACATTGCTGACATTTCTTTGAATTCATTAGGACAAGTCTGACATTTATCAGCATGAAATAAAGCAACGTGTGTGTATAAGAGGAACGCATAAAGATTTGTGTAGAGAGACTAAATTCAAGGTGGTTATAAAAAATTTAACTTAGAGACAGACTGAGAATTTCCCAGGAAAGCAAAAGACAATGACACTATGAATCAGCATTTTACTACAAGCAGCCTGAAATAAAAGAAAAAAAAAAAAAACATGCAAACATGTATATGTGCACACATACACACAAAGAGATGCAAACATACTCATACATACACACACACATACATACACACAAACATCATAACAAATGAAGACAAAATATATGAGTTAATGTATGTGTTTACATTTAACACTTACATGGCTTCCGTGATCTTTTAGCATATCTAACTATTCCTTACAGAAGTTCCCCAAAGCTCTGTGAAATCATTGCTGTTGTCTTGGCAACCAATACCCCCCACCCCCACACACACACAGCAGAAAGGCTCATCAAATGGAATGCTAGCTACAGAGAAATCACACTCTCCTAAGGCCACTTTTAGCAGCATTATGCTTGTGTCCCAGGACAAGGTACTGAGCAGCTGCTGGAAACACTTGAAGGGAGCTCCTGGGGTTTGTGCATCACTGGGTTCCTGAATTACTTAAAAGGGAGGCATGACATCGGGCATTGACTATTTAGGGCATCTTCAAACTTTGAGGACTTGCATATACTCTAAGTTGTGGGCACCCAAAGCAAAAAGGTAAACTGGTGGTAGGTATGGTTGATGAGATGTACTGATGAACTTCTAGAGCTCTGAGAGATGCCATCTAGGCTTTCCTTCAAAGTTTTCTGATTAAACAGACAGCGAAGAACTGATGCAATGTTTATCTTGGGGTCTACTTCCTGCTAGGATTGGCACACACTACCTACCAAGAAATAAAGACTATTTCTGACAGCTCTGAGGTCATAGGAGAAAAAAGAGAAAGACAGTCACACTGAGCTCCGGAGCCAAGTGTCTCCAGCCCTGGGGTTCACAAAACGCCTGACCTGGGACTTCCCCAGAGAGCACTAGTTAAGTTCACCATGGTTTCTCAGCTTTCCACAATTTGTGGTACCCTGTTGGTGAGATACAGTCACACAGATTTGGCTCAACCCAACTTTGCAAATGATATAAAGGTAACAGTGAACTAGGGAATTCTGGGTGACATCTGGCCTGCTTTCCTCAGGGCCATCTAAGAAGCAGCAACATTCTAACACTAGCAGTGAACTACTGTGAAAAATAAGTTAGTATCTAGAGATTTTTACATGCCACGTCCCTTAGTGGCCACCAAAAGCTCTTAGACCTGCTCACTAACAATGTTTATGTCTATAAATGCACAGGTGTATATGTACTTGGACTACAGACTTTTCATTCTGTGTATTATTTATATCTGTGCAGTGTATATGAGTATTGCATATATGTGTTAGTTATTACATATATGTGTGCACTGGGTAGGTTTTATATGTATGTATGTGTTTTGTGTGCATATTTGTGTACTAACCATATTATATATATATATGTGTGTGTGTATATGCACACACATATATACATGTATATATATGCATATATATATAAAACCTTTATATGTTTTGTATCTGTGTATAGTGTGTAGGTGCTTATATATACAAAATTCATTCACATATACAATACAGTGTTCATGTATGCATGCATGTCGTGTGCACACATCCATATGATGACACATTCCTTTTCCTATCTATACACAGCTGGAATTTCTTGTCTGGTGGATCCTAGACCAAGGCAACACTTTTCAAGTCAGAACTGATGAATCAGGATGCATGAGAACTACAGTGTATGAGAACTACATGTATGAGATCTACATGTCTGAATTTTCCAGAGTCATAAGGCAAGTAAATTTAGGGCATAGGGTCTAGTCCACATGACAGTGGGCTTTTTAATCTAAATGTTTGCTTTTAATTGACAAATAAAAATGGTATTTATCCATGGGTATAATGGATATACTAATATACACATACTGTGAAATAATTGTGTCAAGTTAGTTGACTTACCCATCACCCCATGTACTAGCTGTTTGTAGTGAGAACATTTAAAGTCTATTCTCTTAGCAATTTTAAGTTATTATAAACCAGGGTTACTAATGAATAATAATAATTAAGACGCTTGGAAGATCTTGAAAACATACCAAGATAGGCTTTGTGAGCAATCAATTTTTTTGTTGTTGTTGATTGCTTTTGTTTTGTTTTTGTTTCTGTTTTTTTTTTTACATAAATCTTCACCCAGTTTTTCCTTTAGTGTTTCACCTACTATAGGAAAGGGAGATCAAACACATGAACAAACAAATCAAATTATTCTGCAGCCCCAAAGGGGCATTAAGGAGATGGGGGTTCTCCGATTTGATTTTATTTTTTTTCCCTCTAAGTATTGTTGGTGTTCTGATGAGGTAAATTCAGGAAGAGGACCATTGTTATGAGGGTGACTGAGGGTCTTCACAGTGCTTCTGCAGCAGCCTGGCCTTCACTAGTCTCGGTGGCCCAATGTCATCCTTCCCTTACTTAGAAACTAGATATGCATGAGCCAGGCAGTCGCGTGCCACAGGCCCTAATGTCAAAGTTCTGAAGCTCACACAGCTCGCACGCAGTGGTCTCCCATTCTTCACAGGCAATTCATCTGTTGGGGGGCTTAGAACAGCTACGGTGTCAGAGCCCCCAGCATACTGATAAGTGCTCACCCAAGGGGAGGGGGTAATTGCAAAACACATCTCCAGGCTGCCTGGCAAATAGATTTGCACTTATCAAAACCAAAAGGCCCACACTCAAGTTTTCAGGAGTATATGAATCAGAGACCCTTAGCCCTGGTAGTGCCCTTGTGAAGTCACTCTGCTCCAACTTCTTTGACTAATTCTGAGAAAATGGGGGGAGAACAGCTTGTCGAGTCATGGTTATTCACCCACCACAATATAGTCAGTGTCCCCAAAGTGAGACCTGCCCACCAATGGGGCATGCGCTCTCCTCTGAGCCACTTCAGAAGTCATGTTGGCGTACTTCACATACACTCTGTGCCCTACTATCCTTAGATCATCATAGAAAAAGATTAGGAGCTGATTAAGACTGAATTCTGAAATAAGACTGAATTCTGAAAACTGAGAATGAGATCAAAGAAAACGGGGCAATAAGAGAGTCAGCAAACATTGCACAGTGTTTACAATCACTACTGGGCCTTTTTTCCCCGCTCATTTAGTTACCTACTTATTTTTGTTTATTTGTTTTGCAGTGCTCAGTCTTGAACCCAGGGCCTCACCCATGCTAGCCAACTGTTCTACCAGGAGTTAAAGCTCCAGCCCACCCACTTTGCTTTGAAATGTATGAGGTAACATGATGCAAGCTCCATGAATCCTGGACTAGGGAGTGTGGTTTCCTCTTAGAATTCCACCCTAGAAATTCATTCCAAGAAACGCCACTTTACAACCAGGTCCCAAACCATCATTCCCTCCTCTTATTAATGCCATCCTATGACACTGGCAGGTTCCCTTCCCTTGGGGGAACCTCATTTCTTTGGTACCATAGTCCTCTAAATCTGGTTTAACATGGCAGATGGTATTGAAAGAGTGAAGGCAAGTTCTTGTGAGGAAAGAGAAGAAATGTTCACAGTTTAAAAATGCATATATGGCATTGGGCAGGATGGCTCAGTGGGTCCACGGCAACCTGGAGCAGAGCCTTCAGGGCCCTCGTGGTAGGAGAGAGCTGACTCTGCCAGACTCTTCTCTGAATCCACACATGCACACATGCACAAGTGTAATTTTTAAATTTGCAAAAAAAGGAAATGCATACATAGGAGACAGCATACTTTTCTATACAGCAAAAATAAAAAAGGATCTATTTAAAATTTGGAAAAATTGTAAACAGTAACTCTTTTTGTATTTACAAAACTGCAAGCCATGTAAAGACGTAAAGCATCCACGAAGCAGCTACTATCTGTGTCATCTAGGCCAAGAGAGTTCCTGGTTTATGAAGAATTTGTAGGCGGAGGCATGAAGTTCAGAAATTATCTTTAAGGGTGATGAAGAAAAACTGAGAAGATATCCTGAGGAAATAAACTTTAACAACAAAACAGAGGGTGAAGAGGTGACTCCACTGGTGTGGTGTCCCCTCCATAAGCAGGAGGGCCCGCATTTCATTCTCAGCACCATGTAAAGAGGAAGAAATAAATATTATAAAATTTTTGCTCCACAGCTAACAGTTTGGGTGGCTGGTCTCAGGTCTCATATACCTTGATAATTGCTTAATGAGATAAAATCTTATCAATTGAGTACAGGGAGGATTAATGATTTTGAAAATGTAATTAATAAGACTTTCCCATTTTGAAGCACCAAGGCCTTCTACTATGTGAGGAGGACCCATGAGAAGATGCCACTTTTGAATGACCTATTTAATACCCACATTCATTAGATGAGTGCAAATATGTAGCTGTGAGTTTTCTCAGGTCCCGCCCAGCCCTGCAGTCCTGTGTTCTTCCAGTCCTGCCCAGCCCTGAGGTCCCTCAGCTGCTTATAAAATAATCATTCAGAGGCTTAATATTAATTATCAACGGTATGGCCTATGGCAGGCCTCTTGCTAGCTAGATCTGATAGTTTAATACCTAATTGTTGGAAAGTTTTCTAGTAGCATTGTTCACTATGAATGTATGAATAACAATATAAACAGTAATGATAGCAACTTCTTTAAAAACAAAAGTTATGACACTGTTATATTAGGGGCCTGATGTGGGTCTCACCATGTTCTCACAAGAACACTAGATATTTTATATTGTCACATTTGAAATATGGAAACTGAGGCTCAGGGGATGAGTCATGGGTCTGAGATGTCAAATCAAATAATCTAAGTTCCACATCTCAGACAAAAGGATAATGGAAAGATCTTTGTAGACAGGAAGCTATCTACAGACACATCTTTCTCAACTAACTTTGTGTGTGTGTGTGTGTGTGTGTGTGTGTGTGTGTGTGTGTGTGTGTGTGTGTGTGTGTAGCTTTTCCACTCACTAGGATATGCCTTAACTTCTGTACGTCAGTGTCCTCATCCCTAAATACAAAGTCACAAGCACCGAAAATGACCCACGCAGAGAGCAGCTGTGAGGACTGAGTCTACAGCCCAGAAAACACAATGTATGTTGATAAACATTACAACGCAAAACAAGCAAAACTCCAGCATATTTGGAGTCCAGTGGCCTCTGTCATTTATATTACGTGATTTAGGCAAGTGACTCGAATTTTCTGCTTCACCTCCTTTCCAAGAAAGAAATAATAAAAAAAACGATGTCTGTGAAAGTGTTCCTCAGACTAAAAAGGGCCACGTGGTACAGCTAATATGAATTATCATCAGTCTCTTTAAGCCAAAGAGGTTTCCTACATTCTGTTCGCTCCTGTATCACAACTTAACGTGGAGGCTCCATCCTAACTGAACTCACTCCCTTTAATAACAGAACAAATGCCCAGTCACTCAGGACTCTATCAAACAGAACACTGTTAATTCCCTCCTCCTGCACAACACCCACCATGAGAAGATAATTGATGTTCCCCGTGACCCTCAAGCACTCTGAGACTCTGAAGTACCTTCAGGGAAATATTAAATTATGTTCAGCCTAGTTTATGAAGAAGTGTATTTAATTTATACTGAAATTCTTTGAGAATGCGCGACCTAGGACAAGTGGAAAGAGGAAGTCACGGGGTATCTAGAAATCGGAGGCCTCTCCTCACTGTCCTCGCCCCAATCACCTTTGTCAGAGTTAAGTAACCCTAGAGCAGGAGACATGGGAATCCAACCCACTAATTACACAAGCCGAAAAGTTTGCCCTGCGGAATCCTTAAAGACCACTCTTGTGGGGAAATAATAAAACCAAAACACCAAAAGGAAGAAAATAATAAATAATGCAACGTGCCCATAGAAGAAAGCCAGATGCAAAAAGGTAAATTCTGTCTGTTTTATCTTGTCTACAGAGTCTAGAGAGAGAAAAGGACACCAAAGTGCCGAGAACAAGCGCTCAGCCACAAATGGGACAGATCTGTCGCTCCTCCTCTTCAAGGGTCAGGAACCATCCTGGAAGATGGGAGGGAAAGACCGTAAGAGCCAGAGATCAGGGAGGACAGGGAAAAAGCAGTGTCCTCTGAACAGGAAAGGACCTATATGTGCATTAATTCACTGCTGCTGTGGTTGCCTGCGCAAGATCAAGCCAGTCAGCATTAGCATGACTCACCAGTTCCCATTCCTAGTGGGGACTAATGACAGCTGACAGGGAGGGGGGCAGGGGGTGAGGGGTGGCCAGTTTTCTTTAGCCGTGTGCTGTCTGGTAGGTGGACTTGCTCCAGTACCCGAACACCTGAGTTGAGCCCCCAGAACTGACATGGTAGAAGGAGAGACCTGGCAAGTTCTGAGAGCCACAGCTTGGCTCAGGCATGTGCATCACAGAGAATAAACAAAAGTAAAAGAAAAAAATAAGAATACAAAGTTGAGGGAGGGGTCCAGGAGAAGCTGCAGGGGTGGAAGTGGATATGAAGAAAATATAATGTATACATAGACACAATTTTCAAAGACTAAGAAGTACAGTGTTTTTCAAAGAGGCGGGGCAGGCCTAGTGAATGATGGAAGAATCAGGAAGTGGAAGGGGGATAAGAAGGGAATGAGGGCTGACTATGATCAAACCACACAACATACACACATGCAAATGTCATGAGATTCATTATTTAGTGCAACTAATCTATGTCAATAAAAAGTAGAAACAGTATGTAAAGATGCCCACGTGCTTTGAATAAGAATTTTTTCTTGTGCTGATAACGCATTTTAAATTTTGAACAAGAAATAACCTAGATACATCACTGAGTATCTTATTACTGAGACTTGAAAGAATTAAAAACAGACGTTAACTTTATGCTCCGTTGGGTGGGAAAACGACACTGGGTTCACATGTTAAGTTTTATCCCTGTTCTAAAGAATTATGTACATAGAGGTAAAAAATACTTTATATAAAAAGTTCCACTATATTAGTACTGAAAAGTTTGGCTATATATCTCTGTTTAAATTATTTCAGAGCTGTTAAATTATCTTTATTAGTTTTTAAAGAATGCTTCCGGGGGCGCAGAGGAGGTCAGAGGACAACCTTGGTGTCTGTTTTCACCTTCCATCTATTAGGATCTCTGGTTCACTACTCTGCATACCAGACTAGCTGGCCATCTGATTTCTGGAGATTCTCCTGCCTCCGCCTCCTAACTTACTGTAGGAGCCCTGGGATTACGAATGCAGACTACAGTGGCTGGCCTTGGGTTCTATGGAGTGTTTTTGCTTTCCTGAACCACCTCCCCAGCTCTCCATATTGTATTTCCCAGTTAAAAATGTGAATCAATAGAAATCCTAACCAGGACAGGAACAAGAGTTAGTTAGCACCAACGCTCTGCGGCTCACAGACCCTGTACCAGCCTCCTTCCAACCTTGCTTCTATGTCCTGAGTGACAGCACTCCCATTAACAGATGATCAGCTCTTTCAGTTGTGAGACAGCCCTGATTGATAGAATATTTTTCCTCAAGTAAAGTCTTACCCTAATTATAGTTAGCTTACCTCCTTCGTTCTTAGATGAGTCCTCTGGGACCAATTTTGTAACTGACTTCATGTCCTATCAGGGATTTTGTGGGTATCTCTCATTTTATCAGATGACAATCACTTCCACTCACATTTTTCATTGTTAGTCCCTAAACCACAATGACCCTCTTCATAGTGACCCCCCCCCAATCTGCTGACGTAGCTCCTGGGTGATGGGACTTCATGGAAAGTGAAACAGACATAGTCCTAAGGTCATAATGGACATTCACATGGACTATTTTGGAACTCAGCTATAAAATACAATTTCTATAAGGTTTATATGTTTCAAAGGTCAGACTTCAAATCCTTCTGAAAAGAACCCATTCATACATCAGACATTTGGGGAGGGGGAAGGGTTTTTTATAAACATCAAGGTGGAATTTACCATTCCATTCCATTCCACCACCACCACCCCAGTCTTTTGGCCAAGTGTTTGGTGTATGCATAAAAGTTCCACAGCTCTTTCTCCTTGGCTAAAGCAATCCACAATAGCAAGCCAGTACCCGCTCTGCCCAGATCAGCAGCTCTGTTGTTTTCTCAACACACAGAGCAGAGGAGAAATGCCACTGCCTATCCCAGAGTGAAGGGCTCTGCCTCCAACAAGCGAGCCCTCCAGGCATGCCCGGGCAACTCTAGACCCCCAGGCCCAGCTCAGAAATAAGAAGGTCCTGAAACTCTAACTTTCCTAACAACCTCTTTCTCTCCTTTGCTGTGTAAATCCCAAAGCCCCACACATAAAATGCTTTATTGGTTGAGCATGGTTATTCAGACAAGCAATCATATTTATTTGTATTATTTTCTCTACTACCTATAGACTCTGTTGCTAAATTTAAAAATGCTGTACACACTGACAGCCTTCACTTCCTATATCAGTATCCTAATGAGCCTTGGAAGGGTCCTCCTTAAATCTCACTCTCTACTCTCACGGAGCACGGCCAGGAAAGCCAGGGACAATGTGAAGAGGTGAAGAGGCTGCACAATTAGAATGAGTGTGTAGAGATGGTTGGTTGGTTTGTTTGTTTGTTTGTTTTACTCTTTTCTCTTTGTTCTTTTCTCTTGGGGAGGCTTACCACCCAGCTCCCAAATAAATCACACTCAGAGACTTACTCTTTCTTATAAATGCCCGGCTTTAGCATGGCTTGTTTCTTGTCAGTTTTTCTTAACCTAAATTAGCCTGTCTACCTTTTGCCTCTGGGCTTTTACAAAACATTTTCTATTTCTGTGTATCTTTCTTTCTTTCTTTTCTTACTCCGTTGCTGGTTGTGTAGCTGGGTGACTGGCCCCTTGCGTCCTCCTCCTTCTCTTGCTCCTTGATCTCCCCTTCCCAGATTTCTCCTCCTATTTATTCCCTCTGCCTGTCAGCCCTGCCTGTCCCTTTTCCTGCCTTGCTATGGGCTGTTCCACTCTTTATTAGACCATCAGGTGCTTTAGACAGGTAAAGTAACACAGCCTCACAGAGTCAAACAAATGAAACATAAAATAATTCAACACATCTTTGCATCATTAAATAAATGTTCCATGGCATAAACAAATGTAACACATCTTTAAATAATAGTCTACAACAATAGGTCAGCTTCATGGTGGCTTTGTAACTTTGGTTATCTGTCTCGATTTCCCTTGTGTTTACAGATACCAGGCTGGTACAGAGGGACAAGCAAAGAAAGTGGATATCAAAAGGATTGAGTTTCCAAGACAGGGTAGTTCTGATACATTAGCACCACAGTGTCACAGAAACAACAATGGCTGTCCATGAGACAGTGCACTATATTCTTTTCCATTTAGAACAGGGGAAACTGAATTTTACAGCTATTTCTGTCCAAACATGTTGAGTGCTTAAAAATAAATCCTCTTGTAGTATTATCAGCATGTGTTGCATTTAAATATTCTAAGTAAATGAGGTATGGTGGAGCAATCCCAGACTTGGAAGATGGAGGCAGAAGAATCAGGAGTCCCAGATCAGCTGAGGCTGCATGGCACCTTGCCTCAGTAGAATAAATAAGTCTTGGTGTTCTAAAAATGGCATCACCGTCTAGGCTTGGGATGTAACTGAGTGGTGGAGTGTCTGTGTGCCTTGCACATGACCCTAGGTCCAATCACCAGTCAGTACTGGGGGAAAAGTAGTAAATATACTCTCCGAAGGTAGTTAATTCCAAATATATTCAGAAGTAAATACTGAATACTTTTCTAGAAGAACAAAAGTGACCGGTCTTTGAGAAGCCCTCAAGAATGAAGGCTTGAATGAGATTTACTCTCTGCCCCTTGGCCAGGGGTCTGTTGCCATAAGGCTCTGGTGGGGAGAGAACTTCCTTCTCTGTGTGGTAGACAAAGTTTGCCTTCTTCTTCCCAAAGAAAGAGAGCTAAAATGAAAAAGCAAAATAAACAAAACCAAAAACTAGGGACATGTTTTATGCTGCACTTCAAAAATTCTTATCTCTTAAATACCCTGGCTTTGGGGACCTGGCCCTTCTGACAGAAGCAGTTTCACGGGGGTTTGAAAATGTCTGTTTCCACCTGCAGACCACCACACTGCCCTCCTACACCCCAATACCATTATATAAAGAGGAAACACCTCGGTGGAACAGTTCACAGTATGACCCACCATGCCTCTGAAGAAGCTGCGGGGCATCAACATTCAGTCCTACACAGGCTGCTTGACTGGCCGCAACATCTCTGCTTATGAAGAGGTTGGATTATTGAAATTCCAAAGCCAGCTTATTTGGGGGCTATCCTGGTCCCTTGAATAGCCATTCGTTGCCCATCTCTCTGTGCAGTTTAATATTCTACAACTATTAGATAAATCCTCTGGGATATATGAATGGACCCTAGCTGCCACTAACCCAAAAATGAGGCATGTCATCAGCTAGCATGAGGCTTGCTACAGAGACTTCTCACTTTGCTATAATGTGCCTGATGTTTCTGCCAATGTTTTCGGAAACTGTCTTGATGTATAACTCTCTTTGTTATTTTACTATTTAAAAAAATATGAAATGTTTTATCTTGTTGGGACATAGAATTGGGGGTAACCTATATTTGTGTTCCTTGACCATGGTCACTCAACTTTGGTTCCAGAATTAACTTCCTCTTATTCCTTTGAGGTGAGAGCTGTGTTTTTAACATTGGCAACAGCATGATCTGCATTAGCGGAACTAAGACACCCATTGGTGTGGGTTAAATACATTTCAGGAGCAGCACATGCATGAGCTCAACTGGGATAATTTCCTAACATGTAATTAGCATATTGACTTAAAGATGACTACAAGTCTATGTACGAGTAAATTGTTGACAACTCATCATTCCCCCTTCGCTCACCTCTCACCCACCATTGTGTGTGTGTGTGTCTGTGTGTGTGTGAGAGAGAGAGAGACAGAGACAGAGACAGAGACAGAGACAAAGATACGTCTTGCTACACTGTCCAGGGTGGCCTGGATTCTACTGCCTCAGTTTCTGGAAGGCCGGAATAACAGGTATGTGCTACCATGTTCATCTCAACCTCTACTCCTTTAAATTGCTGTTTATGCTTTTGCCCTTGAATTTATCTAAGATTTTTCGCTGGCCTTCTCTCCTCTCTAAATCCTATTTCTGAGGAATGATTTAGACTGTGGTGTTGGGGCTGGGGACCCAGGCTAGGGGTAGAACACTTGCCTGGTGTGTGTGAGGCCTGAGGTTCAATTCTCAATATGGCAAAAGAAAGAAAGAAAGAAAGAAAGAAAGAAAGAAAGAAAGAAAGAAAGAAAGAAAGAAAGAAAGAAAGAAAGAAAGAAAGAAAGAAAGAAAGAAAGAAAGAAACCAGTAAGTTAGAATGCAGTGCAGATCCAACTCTTCAGTCTAAATATAAAAAATAAAAAGAGAAGCAGCTTGCTTCGTTTTTCCTTTTCTAAAATTCTTATTTGAGATGTTTTATTTGCCTGTAGTTTATTTCCTTTCTCCCAAATTTCTCATAAAAGGGACAATCCTCTCACTAGGCTTAATGCTCAAATGTTTTACATTTAATTATTTGGTGTTATTCTTTCTAGCAAAACGGCCAACATGCCTTCCCAAAAGGACACATGTTTGCCTTCCAAACACATATTTAACATTTCTCCAAAGCCAAATACAGATTAAACCACATTGAACAAGTCTCCTTGCCATGTCTAAACACAAACATACAATAAAGTCCGGTAACCAATGCGAGACGGAGAGCGTTTTATCAATCTGGAGTCACACCACCCCTTTGCTCCATTCAGAACAGACACTCCCACGTACACTTAAGTGAAGCTGTGCCCTAGGGAGCTGAACAAGGGCCCCTCCCAAGACTGCTGACGTGCCATTCTGCACACCCCTCTCATCAGCAATGCTTTCCTACCGCTGAAAGCACCGGGAACCTGCATGCGTCTGTTCTGCTCACACCCTCCACCGACACAACAAGAGATGACAGAGGAAATAGAATATGGGGCTGGGAGAAGCTTGGCAACCGGCTCTGGGTCTCAGCAGTTAACTTTTCACCTGCACTGCAAATTAACCATGCTTCTTATTGATTGGAGAGCAGCACCTGAAGATCCTTCAAGTCTAAACACATCACTCCATCATTAGCGATGCTACTGAAGAAGGGCTTCACTGGCATCTGGCTGCAGAACGGGAAGAGGCTGATGGGAATTAGCTTGGTGCTGTCCAAGTACCAAAGGCTCACACTCTCACACCTATCTTCTGATGCTTCGTTGTTCTCAGCCCATCCTGTTCGGCATTGATGGGTGCAGGCTGTACTTCACATGGCTATTGTGTTTAGCTTAGGAATGTGTAGTGCTTTTTGAGCATAAGGAAACTAAAGTTGAAATGCTAAATTGTCAAGGCAAATTGATCTCTAAAAGAATCCCAAATATTCTAAAAGACACTAATTGAAGATCTGTCCAAAAAGGAAATATCAAATCAGGGATCCAGAGAGCTGATGTTCAGACTCAGCCCATCAAACAAGGGGCCTGTGTGCTGTGGTTTGTCATTTAAGCTCACTGTGCCTGGGATTTCTCGTCTGTAAAATCAGAGCATCCCATGGTATCACAGATTAGCACAGTTTTCAGACCTTAAAGAGGCTACTCTGTGCAGTGGATATCAGTCAATACAGAAAATCAGAATTGGTCAAGTGCAGAGAATGAGTGTCGCTGGAGTGCTCAGTCACAGATGGAGCATCTTGATCACAATCCCTGCCCGCAAGGCTCAGGGACTGTTGTGGAAAAGCCAGAGATGAGAGAGGGCAGGAGTGAAGCAATGTCTTCTGGACGTACAAGACCACAGCCACAATGGACTCACAGCAGCTGTACTCGCCTACTTAAGACCTACACAAGATCAAGCTATTTCATTTCAACATTCGGGACGAGGGTGTTTGGGGAGCCCCTACTGCTAGCTGAGGAGCTACTGGCAGTTGATGGCTTCTGAGAGACACAAGACTCAGTTCTCTTTTTCATTTATTTTTATTATCTTTAATTATGTGGGGGTGTGTATGTCTGCAGATGCCCTTGGAGGCCAGAGGCTCAGATCCCCTGGAGCCGAAGTTACAGATAGTTTTGTGTTCCTAAGGTGGGTGCTGGGAGCCAAACCTGGCTCCCCTGAAAGAGCAGCAAGCACTCTCAATCACTAAGACAGATCTCCAGGCACCAAGATCCAATTGTCTTTAATAGATGCGGCCCCTGGTAGACCAACCAAGTTCCAAGGATTGCCCAACAATCATTAGTATATGGGCAGCACAAATCAGGTACGGTAGACTATAAAAAATAAATTAATCCATTAAAACCAGAAGAGGATAGGAAGTTGAGAAGGTGTCAGGCAGTGGGGAATGGATCTGGAAAGAGTTAGACCAGTGGTTCTCAACCTTCCTAATGCTGAGACCCTTGAACACAGTTTCTCATGTTGTGGTGATAAAAATAACAAAATAACCATAATGTTATTTTGTTGCTACTTCAGAACTATAATTTTGCTACTGTTATGAATCATATTATAAATATCTGATATGTAGGATATTTGATAGGCATCTCTGTGAAAGGGTCATTCCAGCTCCAAGGGGTCATGACCCACAGGTTGAGAACCCACTTAGAGGTTTGACTTGGGATGAATCTAATAAAAATACATAGTGTGAATGTACAAAATACTCAAAGAACAAATGTAAATATGATATTAAAATGGAACATTAGGATATTTTAAATGTGTTTGGGTTCTGAAATTCTGATGTCTAGACTCATTTGTCTGTGCAAGTGTATAAAATAGTTGCACATAACTGTAAGAGTTTTCAACTAGCTAACCCTTCAAACAGACAGAAAGCCAAGCCAGGCATGGTGGCTCACACTTGTGATTTCAGCACTCTGGAGGTTTAGGTAAGAGAATATAGAAAGTCCAAGACCAGCCTAGGCTATAACGTAAAACCTTGACTGAAAAAGAGAAAGAGAAAAAAATTAAAAGAAAGAAAGCAACAGCAGAAAACTCTCCAGTGTCAGGAACATGAGACATTTATATTCATAAAAGAATATAAGAACAATTCACTTGTGTAACAAATGGTGTCTCTAGACATAAACATTGGTTTTTCCAGGAAAAAAGAATGTATTCTTTGTGTTTTCTGTTCTTCCCTGTTCAGTGTATCACGCGACAAATCCTACTATGCCCCAGTGAAGTGCATCTGGGTATGCTCATTTGCTCAGCTCAAGGACTCAGAGGAGCTCCCCAGCAAAAAGAAATGACTATGACTCACTCTTTAACCGCATTTGAAAAACCAACACAAACAGCTCAGAGAGCGGCAAGCAAACCTTGCCATCAACTGTTACAAAATTCAGGCTAATCTCAGCATCTGTGACCGTACCACCAGGGCCTTACTCATTGAGTAATTATTTCCCTGTCTCCTTAGCACCCAAAGAAGGGGGATGGGGATGGGGTGGGGGCACTGAAGATAAGCAGGATGCTAAGGCTGGGAGTGTGCGAGCCAGCAAGCTGGGTTTTAAAGAGGCACCAACATGATTAGCTGAATTCACAGCCAGGTTCCAAGTGGGTTTCAGGGACACAGATAGCTAAAGTTGGGCGTCCCCCACTTTTGTTTATTCATGGTTTTACCTTGGGCTCTGAACACTGTTTGTGGGTCATAGTAAGAGGGTTCAAGGCATATTGTGACTCCCAGGGAGACACAACCACACACCACGACGCATGAGCTTACAGAGCAGATACTCAAGGGTGATAAGAAAAGGGCCACTTGTTTTTCTTAACAGAAACCCTCACCAACTTCCGTAGACTTCCCCCAAATGAAATGCCAGCCTCGGATGACTCTGAATAAGAGTCACTTTGCCCCTTAGAAAGAGTACCTTTCAAACCTCAGTACATGATAAGGTTACTCTTTGAACCAAAGAGATTTTAACTTTCAACATTAAAAGAGAAGCCTTCCCTAGTAGGGAACTCTAGAATATAAAATCTGTGATCTGCTATGGATAAAATAACAGCTTAAAATAAGCAGAATGGCACCTAGGTTGAATGGAAAAGCTATTCCAAGTGGCAAAATAAACTATTATTAAACTATGGAGCCTCACTCGGTATCTTGCTCCCTTTTTCAATGACATTTTATGAAATGCATGTGGTAGGCTGTTCATGCTTTTCAAAAGCAGAAAGAAAGAAGGGGGGAAAACCTTTCAAATAATGCAATTATACCAAATGCTTCTGGGATTTGCTTCTCCTTCCGTTCCTTCCTACTAGAGAGACTGGCAATTTTGGAGGCTTTCTGAGGCACCGTGCTCCAGCCCTGGGTGACCAGCAAGAATATGGCTGGGTGTGTGTCCCTGAGACAAGAACATGCTGCCTGCTCTGCTTCTGTGGCCCTTCTGTTTCTGCTGGAACACCTTGAGCTGGGCTCCCATTCCTACTACCAGCTCTGGCTGACAGTATGATTGCAGGAGGAAGGCTAGAAGAACCACACTTAGCAGATCACATGGTCTGGGTCCCACCAAGAATCCTGAGATAAGGCAGAATCCTGGCCGTTCACAGAGCAACCCAAACCAGGCTGGCTCCTTCACTGCGGCAGTTGCCATGGCCAACCCAAACACTCTGCCCCATCCTCCCAGCCTGCAGCTTCTCAGCCACCACCCACAGACCTCCCAAAGCTGGCAGTGAAAGCTGTACACTGACAGGCATTGAGAAGCTGGACAGAGGGAGGGGACGAGAGGCAAGGTGAAGAAGAGCCCCCAGGGCACAGAGTCTAGAGCAGACAGCTGGGCGTGGCTATCAGTCTTTGCTTCTAGGAGTCCGGGAGTCTTCAGTCCATTTCCAAGTGGAAAAGGAAAAGAAACTGACTGAGCCCTCACTTGGGGAGAATGAGCTTTGCCTTTAAACTTTGGTTTTCCTGCACTCTGCCAAGTGAATGCAGACGGGGGAAGCAACATGCTGAGTATAGTAACATCTGAACAGGGACAGGACTTTGAGGGAACGTCACCATGAGAGTCATGACTAATAAGCCCAGAAAGAGTTGCAGTGCTGAGACTTTCTGGTTTAAAAAACAAAACAAAGCAAAAGCAAAAAAAGAAAGAAAAAAAAATCCCAAAAAACAAAAACAAAAAAAACAAACCACTCCTGTTTGAAGACACTATTTTAAAAAATCCTCATATAGGGGCGGTGGTGGCGCACGCCTTTAATCCCAGCACTGGGGAGGCAGAGCCAGGCGGATCGCTGTGAGTTCGAGGCCAGCCTGGGCTACCAAGTGAGCTCCAGGAAAGGCGCAAAGCTACGCAGAGAAACCCTGTCTCGAAAAACCAAAAAAAAAAAAATCCTCATATAAAAACCACGCAAAGAAAGAGAAAAATGAAAGAGTAACCTAAAAATAAACTATCAGTTAATTTTGTATGCATTTTGGAACCACTCACAGACAAGCCCAACAGAGTAAGACTCTGGAATGGAACCCTTAAATAGTGGGCTGAGATGGGCCAATGTCCCCTAGGTACACCACTATCCCCTTTTAAAGGCTGTTGGTTTGAATATGGTGACCCATGTTTAAATTCTCTTACAGCTCTAAAACTCTCATTGTAGTCTATGAATGGTAGGGTAACTCAGTTTGAAGCAAAGTCTTGTAAACAAAAGAAAACATTTGGAGACTCATGTCTTCGTGCTAACAGTGGCTATGCTGAGCTGCAAGGTCAAAGGCCCTGTTCTCTGTTTGTTCAATTGGAATATGACCTGTAATAAAAGCCTATCTACATGGTGGCAAAAATAGTGCCATGACATTTCTAATGTACTTAATGACAGTGAAATGTGTAAGCAAAATAAAAATGGTTATAATAGTGATTGCTGTGATAGAGATCTACTGCTAACAAAATATCAAATCTATAAAGGCGGTGAGTGGAGAGGCAACCATATGAGCATTCCCTAAACACTAAGCTAAAAATATAAACACTGGAGTTAATTTTCATTTGCCATAAATTCTGAGAGAGAGAGAGAGAGAGAGAGAGAGAGAGAGAGAGAGAGAGAGAGAGAGAGAGAGACTGGGGGTGCATGTGGGTGGCCACACATACATATATGTGCATGCATGTGGAATGTGAAGGCTAGACAAATTTACTGTCATTTTTCAGGGACTGTCCACTTTGTGTATGTGTGTGTGTGTGTGTGTGTGTGTGTGTGTGTGTGTGTGTATGGAGAGAGAGAGAGAGAAGCACGCACAGAGTCTCTCAATAGCTTGTTACTCACCAAGTAGGCTAGGCTGGCTGGCCATCCCAGGCACCCACAGCACTAGTATCACAGCATGCACATGCCATCATAGCTGGCTTGTTTTACATGTGTTCTGGAGATCACACTTGGATCCTTGTTCCCATAAGTCAAGCACTTTGCCCAACTAATCACTGCCCGGCCCTGCCATCTACTTTCCCTTGGTGCCTAGGGCTGCCTGAGCACAGTTTCCCTATCTGCACTGGTCGGAGAGGAACAGGTGAAGCACCCGTACAAAGCAGTGTCTGGGCCATCTCTGCACCTCTCTCCCCTCCCCCACACAAGCTGGCTGTCTCACTACAAAACCAGCCAAGTGCTACAAACGGGGCTGTGAGCTGCAGAAAGATGCTTTCTCTGAGAATCTACACAGATCAAAAACCTCAAGTGTTTACCTGCCTGAGATTGCTACAATTTGAGGTGTTGCATCTTTGA